>NC_056528.1:19133634-19190020 GCF_019175285.1 Sceloporus undulatus | reverse complement strand
ATTCACGGATTTGATTAATATGTCCTCTCTAGGAATATCTCGGTCCTCCAACGCATCTCTATGGTCAACTTTAGCTAAATGTTGCACTGAAAGACCTAGAGATTCCTAGACAGAATACTCTACTAGGCATTTGCAGCTCCTCCAGTGCAGTTCTATGGTCAGTGTCTGTCAGACGTCGACCACAGAGTTGCACTGGATGGCCTAGAGATTCCTAGAGATTCCTAACCCTAGCGAACATGGAGGGACAAGTGTACTACTACTATTAATAATAATACATTTCCTCCTCCACTTTTGCAGACCTCCAGCCAGTCTTTAAGCTGCTGGCACATTACAAAATTAATGCTGTTTGACACCACTTTAACTGTCATGGCTCAATGTTATTGGATCCCAGGATTTGTAGTTTGTTGTGGCACCAGAGCTTACTGACGGAGTAGGTTAAAGAGCTCACAAAAATGCAAATCCCAGAATTCCAGAGCATTCAGCCATGGCAATTAAAGCAGCATCAAACTGCATTGATTTTGCAGTGTGGATACAACTTATGTCAGGTTATAGGGATGTAGCCAGGCAATACTTTTCTAATGGTGTTGGCTCTCTCCTATCCATGAAATAGACTTGCAGTGAAAAGGCGAGTCTCGCAAAGGCTTGGGTCATTGCGTAGAGAAGTAGTGAATTCCTCCTTTTGCAATGACTGAAAAAGCTCATCAGTAGATATCAATAACAGGGTGCCAGCCAAACTTACACCACTACTTTAACCAACAATAGTCAAGTGACAATCCTGCTACCATGCAGTTGTGCCTTTGTCATTGAATTAATGCATTAATATGAAGAACTAAACTAATTATGCATTATATGACCCTGCTTCTCTACAGCGAACAGAATTTGATTATCCACTCGCTTTGGTACTTCCTGAATGGGCCAAAATGTTTTTGCCACAATCAATCAATCAATCAATCAATCATCAGTCAATCTCATCCAAATATATATATATGCATTGTGCATTTTTACATACAAAAATATGTGCATTTTTTTTACAAAAGCTAAAACTTTGGCTGAGATCCCGTATGCTCAGATGTAGCTACAACAATGAACCTCTATCTTCTTAAGTACTTGCGCCAATGAATATGTGTATTCCTTCAAGTCGCCTGTCGACTTATGGTGACCACATGAATATCATAGGATTTTCTTAGGCAAGGAACACTCAGAGGTGGTTTTGCCAGCTCCTTTCTCTGAAAAACAGCCTACAGCACCTGATATTAGTTGGTGGTCTCCTATACAAATACTAAGCTGGGATGACCCTACTTAGCTTCCAAGATCAGGACGGATCTGGTGCCTTTGGGGTATTTAGGCTACACTAGGGATTTTATTAGTACCAGTTCACCCTGGTATTAAAATCCCATTGGTCCAGAACTGAAATTTGACACAAATTAAGCCCATACGTATCTGGAAAAACACACACACTTTGGTTACAGTGTGTGTATAATAAGTGTGTGTGCATGAATGTGGGCATGAGAGAGAGAAACAGCAATGACTTTAGTCTTGGAAAAAAAGATGGAGGAGGAGGAATAAATCCTTTGCAGGAAAGCATCAAAGCATTGCTCTTAAGATGACATATAAAAATGAATAGCAAATGTTTTCTTTTCCTGTCCTGTCTATATAGTTTTAAAATTCTACCATTAGAAGCTTCTGTGTATTTAGGTTTTACGTAGCATGCAGTTATTTTAATGCATGGGTGGGAACCGACTGGCCTTCCAGATGTTGCTGAACAACACTTTCCAGCATTCTTTCTCATTGGTTATTCTGGCTGGGGCTGCTGGGAGTTGTAGTCCAACACAATCTGGAGGGTCACTGTTTTAATGTGTTGCTGAGGGGAAGCAACAAAGAAATCTGGGTTCATCTCCTCCTCCCATGTTTGGAAAATATAAAATCCAACTCTTATAAGAACTGTTTCATACCCTTAGGCAAAAAACCACAGGTTTCTGGTTGGTGGGAAACAGACAGGAGTCATATAGTTTTTTATATTAACCAAGCTGGAGATAATTTTGGACTGCGTCTTGGGGAATGAAAGTCAATAGAAGCCAAATTGGGTAGCAGTTTCTTTATTACTACAGTACAACAGAAAGTATGACCTTCCCAGGAGTCTGAGATATCCGAAGACTCCATGAAAAAGAGGAGGGAGAAAACCCACAAAGACCTTCAGGAGGAAAAGGTAAACTAAAACTCACACACTTTCTTCAAGCGAGACAACTTCTAGCTATAGAAGTTCCTTTCACCACTGGCAAGGTCCCCCCCCCCCCATTTTGGGTAGCAAAAAGAATGAAAATAGGTCGCATTAAATCACATTTCCAGCGATGAGGTTTTCTAACCAAAGACACACAGCCTCTGTAGTTTTAACTGGTCCACCCATGGCTCAGACTTATTCTCCGAGGGACCAAACATGCTTCCAAAAGGAATCAATAGCAACCCGCTATTTTAATGGTACCCTTAAATATTTAATGGCATTTTTTGCTTGAAGGAATTGGTATGTTTGCGTGATGGATAAGGCTATTATGGCACGAATCCTATTAGTAGCCCCAGCTAGAGTAGATCCATTATATCAACTGTTGCATCGTAAATAAATACAGAGGGAAGTCTCATGGATTCAGTCGGTCTAGTTTACTTGAGACCAAGACTACGTCTGTACTGCTATGGCTCCATGCTATAGCATTCTGGGATTTGCAGTTTAGTGAGGCGTTTATCCTTCTCTATAAGAGAGGCCTGGTGCCACAACAAATTACAAACCCCAGGATTTCATAGGATGGAGCCATGGCATTTCAAGCGGTGTCAAACTGCATTATTTCTGCAGTGCAGATGCAGCCTTAGAATCTTAGAGATGGAAGGAACCGCAATGGGCATCAAGTCAATGAATAGACAATTTGGACACCTTCTAATGTTAACACTTGCAGGGGAAAAACATTTAATAGCACTTGTTATATCTTATCAGAACTGTAGCACAGTAACAGAAACATGTCGCAGTGCTTTGAAACGATGTTAATTGTTCAGGTTGTATTCAGGAAATCTGGGATTTGCAGTTTGGTGAGGGGTTTAGGACTTGCTTTCAGAAAGCTCTAGATCACTTCTCTGACCTACTAACCCAAAGGTAGCCTGAGAATGGGTTGACATTCTGGAGCCTAGTTCCTAGTGAGTCTTGACTACAGTTCAACCATTTAAATAAACTGGATTTACTTGTGTGTTGACACACAACAGTTCCTTCAATGGCTCCAGCCTGGGACTAACTGACAGAAGATCAGCCTGAGTGTTTCTACACTACATGGTTTCATACCACTTTGGCCGCATCTACGCGGCAGAATTAATGCAGTTTGACACCACTTTAACTGCCATGGCTCCATGCTACAGAATTCTGGGATTTGTCACTTTAGAGCTACTTAACCTTCTCTCTCAGAGAGCTCTGGTGCCATGAAAAACTACAAATCCCAGGATTCCACGGGATGGGGCCATGATAGTTAAAGCAGTGTCGAAATGCATTAATTCTGCAGTATGGCAGCAGCCTTGAACTGGCAGGGATCCATCTTATGGAAACCTGGGCTAGGCTCTTGTTCTCTGGTGAGGCATGCAGAAACCTCTGGAAAAGAGTCATGTCTTGCCTTACATCCGAATAAATAAACTGGAATTCATGGAAACGTGGCATCTTTTCCTTGTACTACAATTCCCAGGGGACCCTGAGAAGAGGGGTGAAGATAAATGGATACAGTCACACTCTCTCAGCTTTAGGGGAAGGCAATGGCAAAACTCCCTTGCCAAATCTTGCCACCAAAACCCTGTGTTGGATTTGCCTTAGGATCACCATAAGTCGGAAACGACTTGAAGGAACGCAACGACAACAAATTCCAGGAACTGTCATTCAGAAAAGGGCATCACACTTCCTTGCAGTGTAGTTTCATATATTTATTTGTAATGAATGTCACCACTACAACTGCCTTTTATTTCTGTATCTTGTGAGCTCATTGAGCTTGCCTCTTGAGGGTATATATCACTTTTTAATTAACATTTTGCAGATGAAAATCAGGACTTGTACCGCCAAACAACATCAGATGGAGATCAAGATGGCAAAAGTTATCAATGAGGGAGAACAGCCATACTAGGAGATGCTGCAGCAGTTTGCTTTTGCCTGAGCCTTTTGGGAACGAAAAGATTCACCCTCTCCTCTTCCACTATTGAGATAATACAGCGCAAACTTTTTTGCACTTTGAATTCAGTGTGCAGCAATGAAAGTAAGCTGAGGACAAAGAGCTCTTCTTGGGCAACCTTGGGAAGAGTTTTCTGGCAGGGAATACTTAGTCCTTCACCAAACTGCAAATACCAGGATTCTTGAAGACAGCCTTAACAATGTTTCCAACTACTTTAACATGTTTCTGTTGCTGCACTACAGTTTTGATAAGACATAACTGTTGTGACCCTATCATGGGTTTTCTTGGCAAGATATGATCAGAGGAGGTTGCCATTGCCTTCCCATGAAGTTGAGAGTATATGTGGGTTTCATGGCTGAGCTGAGAATCAAACCCTGGTTTCCACAGTTGTGGTCCAATACTCAAACCACTACACCATGCTGTATCTCTAAGAGATAACACATGCTATATTCAATGTTTGCTCCTTCATCAAGAAGAAGCTGCATCAAGGGGAACCAAGGGGTCCAACTCTATTAGAATTTTGCATTAGAATTAACATTCAAATTTTAATGTCCAAGAGGGGAAGGAAAACAGGACACGGAGAAAGTGGGATGGCAGAGGATTAATCAGGAGTGTCCTTGCCAATTCAAGATAGATGGAAGGTATGTTATTGGAGTTTAGAGCTGAAAAGATAGAACAATAATGTTCTCAAGCCAGCCAGGAGGTAAGGCTTCAGTTTTTTCGTGAGATGCTGAGAAGGAATCATTGGTATTCGGAGAGACCATTGGTTCCTATCTCAAGAGGCCATCCCCCCTCCTCTTTCTTATGAAACAGGCTACAGCCGAAGAGCCCATGTATGGAAGAAAGATGCTTCCCACTCAGTTGAACAGCCTGTTCCATCTGCTCCCAACGTCGAATAAATATTGCTGCACCGAGCCACGTTTCTGGAGCTGTCACAAACAAAGACAAAGCTCTCCCCCTCGGCTGACAAACATGTTCGCTGCCTTCAAAGGTCAGTGACGACGCAGCCTTCCCTTGGCTGGTTCTCAGAAGGAAGGAGGTGGCACCAGTGAAAAGCTGTCCAAAGCCAATGGATGTGGAAATGTGAATGTGGCATTGAAATGAAACCAATTGCAGGAGGCAAGGCATTCAGGTGGAGCCAGTGATGAAGCCATGGCCAAGGACAAAACGTGCCAGTTGAGCATGAGGAATGGAAAGCCAGAGCTCCTGCAGAGACCAGGGATCAGAATGTGTTGAGGAAAGGATGGAAAATAGAAATAAAGGCTCCTTCAATTTCTGAGTCTTTGCAAGGCACGGAGGGTGGAAGGTATGGGAACCAAGGAAAGGGGAGCAATGGAGAACAGTAGAAGTGCTTCTTAGACCTTCGGTTGGAGAATCATGCCTCAGGTTTCATTTGGAGAACATGTTCTCCAGTATACAATCACAGCCAAGCTGGAAAAAAGTTACTTCGGAGAACTACAACTCACAGAATCCTACAGTGATCATGCTGGCTGGGTGATTCTGTGAACTGCAGTCCTCCAAAATAACTCCCCACCCAAACTCTGGGTCAGAAGCATGAGCCAAGATGCTAGAGAAGCTGCAGCCTGGAGTGGAGAAGACACTTAAGCTGACCGACAAATTCAGATAAACAGTATATGTACATCCAGTCTGGACAATTCAGAATGATTGATGGACAGTTTTACTTCTTTAGAAGAAGACAGAAGGACCTACTTGAGATCCAAAGTGCCAAATTCAGTGTCAGACAACATCTCTAGAGCTGGGTGGGAAAAGGGTAGTGGAAGAGCCAATGTGGGGTAGTGGTTTGAGTGGGGTTCAAATCTCTGCTCGGACACCAAAATCCACTGGGGGACCTTGGTAAAGTTGCACTCTCAGCCTCAGAGAAAGGCAATGGCAAACCCCTGAAGAAACTTGCCAAGAAAACCCCATGATAGGGTCGCCATAAGTCAGAAATGACTTAGAGGTACAAAACAAGAATAACAACAAAACCTCCAGGGAAGGCAGTTTTCCTTAGTCAAGAAAACTCTGTGATAGGCAACCTTAGGGCTGCCATAATAAAAAAAAAAAATGACTTGAAGGCACACAATGCATGGACACACATCCAAAATGCCACCATATTTTGCTCAAACTTCTTCTTGACACCAACCAAGGTTAAAGCACTGCCACCTTTCAGACTGGGGCAGGGGAAGATATATAGGAATCCTGGAAAGCACCCAGTGATCAAGTAAGTCATGGTGACCATCTGGTGAAGCACAGAGAAGCAGAAGCCACATGCAACTCCTGAAATTGAGGTTGCACACCTCTTAATTGCCTTTGGGAGTGGAGAGATGGAACTTCATGCCCGTCAATTGACGCACCTTCTGAGGTGTGTCACTCGACACACCTTGCAAGGCACAGAGACTTACAGACTGTGGGCCATCTATGGCTTTCTGAACCTCTCCGTGTGGAGCATCAAGTAAGATCCTACCAAGAGAAATAGGACATGAGTACGAAAATGGCTCCCAGCTCAGCTGCCGCTTTGAGAAGTCCACCTCAAGGCAGTGGCTCTCTTTTTCTCAATGTGTGTGTCTTTTTTGTTTGCATGAATGTGTAAAAGTTGTGTGTGTGTGTGTAAGAGAGAGAGGGTGTGTTTAACATGTCTTTGTGTGTGGACAGAACGGAGGGAGTATATGTCACATGGGGGGGTCCCATTTACTTAAGTTTGTTGCAATTATTACTAATTTTGTTTGCTTATTGGATTTCTATCAGGACGTTCTCCCAGGACTCAAGGTGACTCAGAACAAGATGAATAGCAGATACAAAAAAAGGAGGAAAAGTCATTCTAAAGTAAAAAGCAGACAAAATGACTTCATGCTGAAGTGCAGTTAAACAAACAGTAGTAGGGAAAAGTCACCGAGTTTTAAAAATAACACAGTTTTAAAAAAATGAAGCATCCGTCTTTTATAGGACACTTTTATAATGGTTGTTGCTGACTTATGGCGACCCTAAGGCAAACCTATCATGGGGTTTTCTTGGCAAGATTTGTTCAGAGGGGGCTTATCATTGCCTTCCCCTGAGGCTGAGAGAGTATGACTTGCCCAAGGTCACCCAGTGGGTTTCTTGGCCAAGCTGGGAATCGAACCCTGGCCTCCAGGGTCTTAGTCCAGCACTCAAACCACTGAGACAATAACAGCTATTAGCAGTTTATTCTAGTTGGAACTATGCAGCCTTTGGATTTCTGGAAGAAATATTGCCTAATCTTTCCTTGGTGGAGAGCCGCATAGCCTTGGAAAAGGCCACTGTGAAAGCCCTCCCACGTGTCACCACTAAATGTACTTGTGAAGATGTCAGAACGAGGAAAATCGCACCTCTGGAAGGTCTCAGAACCTAGGTGAGCTCATATGGGAAAATATAGCAAACTACAATAATTTAGGGGCACAGTCCCACCCTGCAAAAGTGGAAAAACAATCAATATAGACTCACTTTTCTAGGCATCTGGAGGTCCATCTGCATGACTCTGTGGTCAACATCCACTGAATGTTGACCACAGAATCACACTGGAGGACCTACAGATGCTTAAAGAGAACATTATTTTCCTTATGGGCAAATAATGAAATCTACAAACACTTGACTCGCAAGTGTGGAGGGATGACTTGTATAGGTTTTGTAGGCCATAGTTCATTGTTGAACTCACATGGAATAAATATGAAAACACTTCCCATTTCTACACTAAAGGAGATACTACAGTGTGGCCATTCAAGAGGCCTACAAGGAGAACACCAAGAACAAATGCAGGAAACCAAGACTACTCCCATGAGAATCCCTTTAAAATTGTTTTACATCCCACTTTCTGCCACATATCTTCAGATTAAAGAGGATCAGATCTTGTGGAGTGGCATTGATGGACTCATGGATCCCATACTCCACAGCTGGTGGCATCCATGAGAGTAGAATGGTGAATCTCATCTAGGTTTGATTTAAGACTTGAAAAGAACTATCAAAGCAGCTTGAATATTTTGGGGTGGCGGCGGCGATGGTTGTTTAGCATCATGGATAGTTCCTTTCATGCTATCCCCAACCAATAGTGAATTCATCATCAGCAGATGGCGTGGACCACGTGGGATCACTTTCTGTCACCTTTTGGACTGTTTTGGGGAGGGTGATGTACAAGGCCCTACAACAGCCTTGAACATAACAACATTTTGACCATTTTTAGCGATCATAGAATTGGAAGAGACCATAAGGGCCATCCAGTCCAAATCCCTGCCATGCAGGAACTCTCAATCAAAGCATTCCCGACAGCCCCTGCTTAAAGACTTCCAAGGAAGGAGACTCCACCACTCTCCAAGGAAGACATTCTTCTGATTTCTTTTCAGGGAGTTCAAAGGTCTTTGGGATGTTATTGAGGATCCTAGGGTCACATTGCAACTTCTCAAAGGCTGCATGGACCCAGAGGTATAAGCTATCTCTCTGTGTGTATATGAGGAATGACAACATTATCCCAAATAAGAATTCTGCCCCCCCCCCATGAAATTTTCCATCAGTCCCCAGATTTCTAGCATTAAAGATACATTGAATAATCATTCACACCAGGAACACCTCCATTTATTCAAAGATATAGTCGTGTCAGTCTGGAACATCAGTATGGGAAGGCATCTTGAAGCACGTTTGGGACTAACTGAAAGAGAGAAGTTGGTAGCATGAGCTTTTGTAGACTTGAGTCTACTTCCTCTGATTTCATAGACTGCAGTCTATGAAAACCCATGTCACCAACTTCTCTCTTCTATTTATTGTATTTCCATTCCCTTGGTAACATTGCCTGCCCTTTTTTTTTCTTTCTGTATGCTTAAACTGTATTTCTAAGTGCTCAAATGAAGTTTTAAGTTACTGAAATACAGCCTGTTGTAGTGGTTTGAGCATTGGACTATGACTCTGGAGACTAGGGTTGAAATCCTGGCATGGCCATGAAACCCACTAGGTGACCTAGGCCAAGCCACATTCTCTTAGCCTCAGAGGAGGGCAATGGGACACCCCATCTGCAAAAACTTGCCTAGAAACCCCTTTAGGTTCGCCATAAGTTGGAGATGAAGGCACACAACAACAACAACAGCAGCAGCAGCAGCAATAAAATACTTTAAATTTGAGACTCAAATAACATTTCATGGGGGGCATAATTTTTGATTGGTTGAAGCACCTCCTTATGCCCCCCATCCATAGAGTCACCCATGTGTCAGGATTCAATGGTGTTCCCCATCATGACCCATCTAAATCAGTGATTATCGTTGGGTCGACCTGCTTGGGCAGAGAACATGGAGAAATGTGGCCATGTTCTACAAGAGCTTATTCCTGATGTTTCGCTTGCATCTGTGGCTGGTATCTTTGCCTTTGAAAATGCCAACCACAGATGCAGGTGCAACGTCAGGAATAAACTCTTCTAGAACATGGCCCCATAGCCCAAAAAACCCATCTATCAGCTATGCTTTGACTGAGAGTTCCTGCATGGCAGGGGGTTGGGCAGAATGGCCCTTGTGGTCTCTTCCAATTCTAGGATGCTATGATCCTGAAATCATAATGATGAAGATGGTTTATCTGATGAAAATTGTAAAAATCATCCACATCCTCATCCTCATTATGATCATCATCTCATTAAATCAATTATTTCATGGCCTATGCCTCTCCATTTCTGGGCAGAGTGTACACTCACATATGAACCTGGCCATGTTTTGAGATCTTCTGGGGAATCCCTGCTGTCTGTCCCTTAACTCTCGCAGGTATATTTATTGGAACATGGGACACAGGGCCTTCTTTGTGGCTGTTCCTGGGCTCTGGAATTCCCTGCCCAGAGAAACTAGCCTGGCACCCTCCTTACTATCTTTCTGTATGCAGCTAAACATCATTTTTAGATAGATAGATAGATAGACAGATAGATAGATAGACAGACAGATCATGTTTAATATAATGGGGCCACTCTGCTGGGCACTAGCAATAAGGTTCAGGAGAATGAGTGATGATTTGTTGAATGATATCGCAATACACAGGAAAATCCTATGAATGTAATGTGTCTACTATGTATGCGTTTTCAAGTTACCTGTTTACTTATGGCGACCCCATGAATTTCAGAGGGTTTCCTTAGGCAAGGAATCCTCAGATGTAGTTTTACCATATATTTCCTCAGAAATATAACCTACAGCAACCGTTATTTGTTGGTGGTCTCCCATCCAAGTACTAATCAGGACTGACCTTGCTTATCTTTCAGGATCAGATAGGATCTGGTGCCTTTAGGGGTCTTCTGTAGCTGAGACTAATGATAGGATTCAACCCACAGCTCAATACAAACCATTCAGCAATTCCTAACTCAGTGGCCTGCATCTTACTGTTCATCCCAGAGTAAGCTCATTGTATTCATGGGATCTATCTAGGTGTTGATTCATCATGCAACATGTTGATTCAATGGGCTTAGTTCCCTGCTCAGTCATGAAAAGCCACTGGGTGACCTTGGGCAAGTCACACTCTCTCAGCCTCATGGCAATGGCAAACCTACTAAAAAAAGTGCCAAGAAAAACATATGGTAGGGTTGCCTTAGGATTGCCATAAACTGGAAACAACTTGAAGGCACACAACAACAACAACAACAACAAGAAGAAGCTGGCTTAGATCCTGTACAAAGAAAACAGAAGACTATATATTGGATGGATGGATGGATGGATGGATAGATAGCCAGTGTGGCATAGTGTTTTAAGTGTTAGACTAGGGGTGCACCCACACTTTAAATAATGCAGTTTGACACCATTTAAAGAGCCATGACTCCATCCTACAGAATCTTGGGGCTTGTAGTTTTGCAAGGCGCCAGTGCTCTTTGGCAGAGAAAGGTAAAGACCTATTAAAACTATAAATCCCAGGATTCTCTAGGATGGAACTACAGCACTTAAAAGTGGTGTCAGATCTCATTTTTTCTACAGTATGGTCAGAGATTTCCAAACTTAGGTCTTCTTAGTATTTTGGACTTCAGCTCCCAGAAGCCCCAGCCAGCTTGGCTAAGAGCCAGGAATTCTGGGAGCTGAAATCCATATCATCTGGAGGACCAAAGTTTGGGAGTCACTGGTGCACCCTGGGAAATGTGGTTTTAAATCCCTGCTTGGCCATGGAAACCTACTGGAGGGCCTTTGGGAAGCCAAACTCTTTCAGCCAGAGAGGAAGGCAATATCTTGCCAATAAAACACCCTTAGGGTTGCCATAAATCAGAAATAATCTGAAGGGACGCAACAACAATAATCCCATTAATTCAATAGATTTATTCTAGTTGGGACTGATAATAGGATTACTGTTAGGATTAATGAGTTAGGAATCCCTTTTGAAATTCACCTCCCGCCCTGTGGTTTCCAACAAGGCTTAGCTCCCTTTCTACCTTCCTCTCCCTTTTCCAATCCTATGTGCCGAGAGAAAGCAAGGTGGAGACTCTTGCCTTGATGGACACCATCTCTATGCATTGCCCTTGGGGGTCCATTTCATGGTGGGTGGGGAGGACGATAGGCATCTCTGGATCATAGAAAAAGACATGCCCTGCAGTTTGAGGGGCAGCAGGGGAAAGGATATCAGTCAGTCTGAAATTGGAAGTCCCCTACTGGGAAAAGACCCTGGCAAGAGGCTGCTCAGCACATGGGGATGAAAAACCCATGGAGAGATCAAGGGAAAGAGTGCATATACTGCACAGCGTGGAGAGACCAAGTCCAAAAAGGCACCAGAAAAGACAGCGGGGGTCACATTATTGCAATTATTATCAGCTCATTAATAGCCAAAGGAACATGCGCTCTGTGTGGCAGTTTCCAGACAAGGCTTGGACGTTTCACCCCTGCTTTGTCCAGTCCTGGTGCATGCGCAGCTCTTCCCGATGGGCACAGTTCTCCTTCCTCTTGCCACACAAACATACAGACACACATGATTTCGCATCGCTGTCAGAGACAAGGTTGCTGCGATCCGTCCAGTCTGGTCCAAAGGACCCCTGGTATAAAATCTCTAGACACCTTTCAGCCTCTTAATAATAACAGTAATGATAAGAATGAAGATCAGAATAATACCACAGGCAGAGACATATACACACACAGTCTTCTGTATTATTCACAGGCCTGCGCTCTAAGCACTTTCAAAGAGATGCTTTTTCCGGCACATTTCAGATTCAAAAGGAAGCAGGAGAAAGAAAACAAAAGGGAAAGAATAAGAGAATGAGATCTTTGTTAACACAGAAGAGGGAGTTGGGAAGGACATAAAGCATCAGCTCCTGGTGCTTTTAAGAGAAGGTCCTTTTCTTCTCTTTTTGTTCCTCTGTAGATGATAAATGTTGGGACACACACAGAGACACACACATGTCCATTTCTTATGTCATTTGAATGGTGGAATGGGAGAACACTCTTCAAAATAAGGTCCCCCCCATCCAAATCAATTCAGATGAAAAAGTCATTTAATGTATGGGATTGGGAAGAGTTACCTCCTGCAAATGTGAAAAAGTGAGTGGTTCCCAGATGCCCAGCACATGGCACAGAAGGATACATAAAGCATTCTATTTCGGCAAAGGCACCCAACCGACACCCTAATATTCCCTTTTGGGGTACAGTAAAGATAAGGTCATATGACAGGTTACAGGAGAGGTGGAAACAAAGGAAGGAAGTTAGGAAGAAAAGAATACAAAAACGAAAGAGAAGGAAGGAAGGTAAAAAGGAAGGCAAGAAAAAATGAAAGAGAGTAGGGAACAAATAATGAAAAGAAGAAGGAGGAGGAAGGAAGGAAGGGAAAAAGGAAGGCAAGAAGGAATAAAGGAGTGTAGCAAGAAAAGAATGACTAAAAGAAAGAAAAGTAAGGAAGGTAAAAAGGAAAGTGAGAAGGAGTGGAGGAGGGTAGGAAGAAAAGAAATTAATAAAAGAAAGAAAAGGAAGGAAGGTAAAAAGGAAGGTGATAAGGAATGGAGGAGGGTAAGAAGAAAAGAATGAGGAAGAGAAAGGAGAGGAAGGTATGGAGGATGGAGAGAAGAAAGAAAGGGAAAAAGGAAGGTAGAAGGAATGAAGAAAGGTAGAAACAAAAGCACCATGAAACAAAAAGAAAGGGAGGAGGAGGAGGGCAAGAAAGAAGGAATGCAGGAAATAAAACAAAAGGCAGAAAGAAGAGAGAGAACAAACAAAAAGGACGCAGGGAGGAAAGAATGCAAGCCAAAAAGTAAGGGAGGAAGGACAAAGAAGTAAGAATCAAAGAATGGAGGGAAGAAAGGGATGAAAAAAAGTAAGCGAGGAACAAAGGAAGGCAATGGAGGGAAAGGAGGAGGGAGAGAGAGAAGGGAACGAAGGGGAAAAAAGGGGGGGAGTAGGTAGGAAGGAAGATAGATTTTGGCCATTCTCATATTTAAAGGTCATCCATCCTGAGGTGCATCTTCTCCTCCAGGGTCCTTCACTGAGGAATAGAGTTGAGGCCAGCTTTGCCAAGGACTTCCCCTCCAAGCCATGCCTCCACCCCATCATGGACCACCCCTCCCAACCTGGGGAGGCCCAGGAAACTCCCAGATCCCATCTCAGCACCTTGGAGAACCTCCAAGAACGGATGGTAGGAGGAAAGCTATCAGAGGGCCTTGTGTTGTCTCCATACTTCCTTGGGGCAGGACTTCAACTTTTAATTGAAGTTGGAAGGAGGGGTGGGATCTCCAGCAGGTTGAGAGCTATGGGAGGTTGGCTTGAGAGGTACCTTAGGACACCCACAAAAGGATGACTCCTTCCTTGGAGTGACCCTACTCTGAACCTCCCCCAGGTCCACCAACCAAGGTATCTCCATCCACCGATGACCTTTGGATGGAAGGAGGGAGTAGGAGTAGGAGGAATGGAGACCTTGGGAGAGCAGAAGGCAACCCAAGGGGGGTTTCTGGGAAGCTATGCAAGGGCCGGCCTGGTCTTCCAAGGGATGGGAGATGCCTTCAAGAGGACGTCTTCAGCAGGAGATGGGCTTGGAGGGCTCCCTCCTCCCGCTGCCTGGGCTTTCTGGGAAGGAGGGCTTGGGGTGGCTAGGGAAGGGCCCGGGGGGCGATGGCACCTACTTGGGTGAGCTCTGTGCCCATCAGCAGCAGGAAGAGGAGGCTGAGGAGCTTGCTGGCGGGTCGCATGGCTGGGGCGCTCAGCCACTGGCATAGAAGGCGGGGGTCCTCCAGCAGCGGCAGCGGCGGCACTGGATCCTCTGCTCCCTCGCCCTGCCTTCAGCACCACCAGCAGCAGCCCCAGCAGCAGCAGCAGCAGCAGGGCCTCCGCAGGAGAGGGCCTGGGCTTCCTTCAGCAGCAGCAGCCCCCCGGGCAGCCACAGCCCAGCGCCACCGAGGCTCCTCCGCTGGGCATCTTCGCCGCCTGGATCCCCTGCCTCTCTCGCTCTCTTGCTCTCTGCTCTCTGGCAGGCTGGCCTCTTCTCCCCTCCCTCCCTCTTTTCTATGCCTCTCCCCTCCCTCCCTCCCTCCTCCCCCTCCTCAAGATCGTTCTTTCTTCCCCTCTCTCCTCCCTCTTCCTTCCTTCCTCACTCTCTTTCTTCGCCTCCTTCCTCTCCTTCCTTCCTTCGTCCCTTCCCCTTCCTCCTGGTCCTTCCTTCCTTCCTCTCTCGCCCTTCCTTCTTTTCTTCACCTTTCTCCTGATTCTCCCAACCTCCTTCCCTCCTTCTTGCCCTCCCTCCTCACGCTTCTTCCCTCCCTTCTCTCTCTTTCCTTCCTTCCTTCTTTCCTTCCTTCCTTCCCTGCCCTCCCTCTTCCCCCTCTTCCCTCCCTTCTTTCACCTTCTTTCCTTCCTTCCTTCTTTCCTTCCTTGCCCTCCCTCTTCCCCCTTCTTCCCTGCCTTCCTTCAAGTTTCTTAATCTTCTTTTCTCCTCCTCACCCTCCCTCCCTCCTTCCCTCTCTCCCTTTCTTCCTTCTTCCCCCTCTTCCTTATTTCCTCAATATCTTCCTTCCTTCCCTTCCTCTTCCTTACTTTCTGCCTTCCTCAATGTCTTTCTTCCTCCCTCCTCACCCTCTTTCGCTCCCTCCCTTCCTCAATCCCTCCCTTCTTCTCTCTCCTTCCTCACTCTTCTACTTCCTTTCTTGCTCAATCTCTTCCTTCCTTCCTTCCTTCCTTCCTTCCTTCCTTCCTTCCTTCCTTCCTTCCTCTCTCGATGCCTCCCTCCCTTCTCCTTGTCTCTATATTCTCTCCTTCTCACTCTTCCTCCCTCTTTCTCTTCTTTCGTTTTTTCCTCCTCTTTCCCTTTGCCTTTTAATGGCTCCCTGGGTCAAAAGAGCCCAGAAAAAGGAGGATTCCCCCCCTGTTCTTGCCAAAAGTTGGCTTCCAAAGGGGAAGGGAGGAGGAGGAAGGAGGAGTGGAAGGGGCTGGGAGCAGGGAGGGTTTTAAAAAAATCAAGGGAGAGAGAAAAAAGGAAGGAAATGAGAAAGGAAGGAAGGAATGAAAGAGGAAAGGAGGGAGGAGGCTTTTGCAAGGCACTGGCTAGTCACAGGGAGTGGAGGAGAGGCTGGAGGAAGAGGATGTGACATCAAGCAAGGCGGAATGCATTTGACTAAACGGGGAAAGTGAGGCTGCTTTGGAGGAATGGGGGGAGAAGTGGGGAAGGGACCAGATCTTCCCTCCTGGTTTCTGGAGCGGATTCCTTTCACCCACCTCACCACTCAAAGACTAGCCCTGTGGACTCTAACATCAGGCTCCACTGCTCCTCTCCAGAAGACCATAGATCCTGCTCCATCTTTGATCCCAATTGTTATTCCAACTTCTCTCATTCCAAAGCCCAAGGAAGATGGAATATACAGGGACAAAACCTTGGACAGCCCTTTGACATTCAGATGTAAACCTGGAGCAGATTCACTGCCCCCATTCTATGGGAAGCACCAGCCCCCACTGGTCAGACAGGAGATCAGATGGGATGCAGTGGCCAATGGTGCCAACATCCAGCATCCAGAAGAGCCAACAGGTTTTTCTCACACCTCTGTGGTAGTTATGGGCTTCTAAGGTTGGTTCCAGCTCATGGTGAACTGTCCTTGGCTTTTCTTGTCAAGATTTATTCTTGCCAAGAAGGGGAGGGAAGGTTTGCCCTTACTTTCTTCTAAGGTTGAGAGAATGTGACTTGTGTGTTTCCATGGCTGAATGGGGATTCCTGGTGTCCTAGTCCAACACTCAGACCATGCCATGTTTCTCAGGTCTTTCCTCCTCCCTCTCCAAGACCCTGACTTTCTTCTGCCTTTTCTCCTCACCCAAAACTTTCTACCTCTCCTATTTTTCTCTAAGCACAGCCTATACCTTTTTTTGGTGCCTCCTAGACCTTCTGAAACACTTTAGAAGTTCCATCACCGCCATAAACCTATTTATCTGTTATATCGTAACATTGCCTTAAATCTTAAATACTTGGTAATAACTCAGGGGTGGAGGAACTCAGATTCTGGGAACTGACCTGGTCCTTTGGAACTCCTTGCCTCATGAGCTTCCTTATTGGTGGCTGAATTTTGATGGTCTTCAATAGGAAAATGCTCTTCAACTTAGGTTGGTTGCTTTAAGAAATAGTAATAGTCATCATCATCATCTAATCTGGATCAATAAACAGTAGTATAGTATCTAAATCAAGGGAAGTTATAGTGTCAGACTTTTCTTCTTTGATCAGACCACAACTGGAATCCTGTGTCCAGTTATGGGCACCACAATTCAAGAGGGATATTAGAAAGATGGATAGTGTCCAGAGGAGGATGACCAAAATGGTGAAAGGTCTGGAGACCATCAAGCCCTACGAGGAATCGCTTAGAGATCTGGGTATGTTTAGCCTGGGGAAGAGAAGGTTAAGATGTGACATGATAGGCAAGTTCAACATTTGAAGGCATAATGAGGATGGAGCAGGCTTGCTTTCCGCTGCTCCAGAGAGTAGGACCCAGAGCAATGGATTCAAACTCAGGAAAAGCAATTCCATGCCAACATTAGGAAGAACTGCCATGGAGTGTTGCGGGTTCTCCTTCTTTGGAGCTTTTTAAACAGTGGCTGGATGGCCATCTGTAGAGAGTACTTTTTGCATGGCAGAAAGGAGTTGGACTCTATGGCCCTTGTAGTCTCTTCCAGCTCTATGATTCTGTCATTGTGTGAGTATTAAATGGTAGAAATCTGGCTAAGTATATAATGCCATTTTTTTTTAAAAGGGAGGAAAGGGGATCCATTGACTAAGCGTTTGGTCAGAACAACTCTCCTATAAACATACACTCCTCTGCAACAGCTGGAAGATAAGGCATCTCACATAAAGCATTGAGACATCAGCTCTATTAAAAATGAAACTGGAACAAAACATAACTGCTAAAGATACTTGGATGAGGACAGACTGCAGTCAGATAAAAACATAAATGGGTTTACAAGTCATTACATGGAAGGCGTTTCAAAGTGGAGATCAGCTCAAGGTTTTCTCCAAACCAGGCAGTTATTAACTTCACACAGAATGAGACTTCTGAAATATTTTTACAGGATGAACAATGGAGGAACACAATGCCACAAAGGGAGGATATACACAGCATTACACTGGGAGGCCACTCATTCCAACTGCAAAGTAAAAGATAACGGAAGGTTCTCAGGTTTGAGATCTGAAGGTATCATCTCTCAGATAACCTGGAATTTACTGTAGCAGCACAACATAGCAGGTCAAAATGGTTGTGGTTGGACAGTTATGGATATGTATCCTTGCACACATAGGCCAGAAATTATTTTGTTTTGCTAGACAGCAATGGAAAGGCTTCCACCCCACTCCCTAACAATCCTGGAACAGATTATACCTTCCATTCTGGGAAGAAGAGCTGGAAGAGAAGAAATCAGCTGTGGGAGGTCAATGGTGGCTGGTGGTGTGGATGTTGGTGGAGCAGTGCGTTCATTCTGTTGTGTCATCTACAGTTTTAAAGGAGCTGTCCGGAGTGTTGGGCATGCTCTCCAAAATAAGTTTGGCTGCTCAGAGCCCTCTTTTATATCATGAACTAAAACCTGGAGCAGAGACTCACCATTATGGGGACCACCAACTGGATACAGCAGTTGCAATGGAGTCTGCCTGCCTGCCTGCCTGTCTTTTATTGCTCTGTGCCTTCAAGTCATTTCTGACTCATGGCGACCTTAAGGCAAACTTATCATGGGATTGTCTTGGTAGGTTTCTTTAGAGGAGTTATTTTATTGCCATTATTGTGGGATGATGATGATGATGATGATGATGATGATAATAATAATAATAATAATGTATTGTCTTGTGTTGCACAGAGAGGCAGGCTAAAATTATTGTTGTTGTTGTTATTATTATTATTATCCTGTGGGTCTGAGAGTGTGTGATGTGACCAAGATCACCCAGTGAGTTTCGTCGCTGAGCCTAGATTTGAACCTTGGTCTCCTGTATTCATAGTCCAACCCTCAGATCACTACACCATGCTGGCTCCCTATTATCTATCTATCTATCTATCTATCTATCTATCTATCTATCTATCCTCCATCTAATCTTGATTATACCACTTTTTGAGGAAAATATGGAGGGAGTGAGGCATGAATGAATGGATCTATCTATCTATCATCTATCCATCCATCCATCCGTCCATCCATCCATCCATCTAATCTATCCATTCATCCATCAATAGTCTATATTGGAACTATCAATGTCTCCCCATCCTTCTTATTAAATGCAGTGTTTTCTGTTAATTCAAAGTCTTACACTTAACTCATCTCCCTCGGTATTTATAAGGCCACAGACAGTCAATGGATACCTTCCCCTTGTAACCCATGTTACTGACACATGTAACTAGACATGGAAGGGATTTTTTGTGTGCATTCTCTAATAGAAGATATTTCTTTCTCCTTGTGCAAGGCCAGTCTCCACCTGGCTTCCATCCAGGTACCCTGATCCAGAAAAAATACAGATGTGAAGAAAACACTGCCCAGCAATCCCTAGTTACTTTTCAAACCGGGGCCTGTTTCTTTAAGAAAGGGCTCTGCATCCCTCCGGCAGTGCATCAACCTAATGCAATAAGGCAGTTGCCACAGTAACCATACCAACATCCTTTTTTAAAAAGAAGAAGAAGAAGATGCAAGGGGAAAAAAAGAGTCTATGAGAGCAAACTGGCATCCAATAGCAAAACCCGCATAGGATGCCAACGTATATGTTAATGTTGCCCATGGGTTGCATGTGTTTAGGAATTATTTCCCTCCCTTTCCAAAACAATGTCTTTGTGCTTGGCAAGCACAAGTGAATGTATGCGAATGAGGAACAGATTGAGGGAGAGAGAAACAGGAAGAAAATACATGCCAGCGTTATATTTGCTTTTAAGTGGTTCTCACCCACTAAAGAGTCGACTGGATAAATATTATCCCACCCAGACCTATAGAAATGCTGGATTTTAGTTTTCCTCTCCCTGGATCACCATGGACCAGTCATCATTCTGTTTCTGAAGAGGGTACATAGGCAAATACCAACAGATCCACTAATGCCTTTGGTCACAACCAGATACTTGACTCAAGGTACAACATAATTCCTGGTCAGCCTTTGCCAAGGTGTCTGTCCTTCATTCTCATTGCCTCCAAAATGCAACCATCAGGTGGAAGGTGTGAGAGTGAGCCAAGAAGAGCCATAAAAATACAATGATCAGGTTTGGAGAGCTGCATCAAGGTATGCTTTCTTTGGAATAGTAAGCAGAAGTGCTTCTAGCCCAAGGATGTGAAGAATACTTCTTACTATATACATCCTCTTCTGCTGATGTCTTCCAGAGATTCCCTGTCCTTGCCCATTCTCCTGTATTAGATGCCCCAGTAAATTTAGAAAGTGCTACAATGCAGTGCATTGTGGCCCAAAAGTAACTTTTCCATCCTCTGGATATTGTTGGTGAGGAGAAATGGCTTGACTATCTGTTTTTAGACAGTGTGTGCCAATCTTTAGCAAGATCCTACACTGGGGTTGTGTAGCATCCTTGTTATGCATTTATTGTGGCACCCAACCCTCAAATGGCACTACATGTGGAACTGAATGGACAAACAGATATGCATGTGTACCTATGTTACATGTGC
The DNA here is from genome assembly GCF_019175285.1 of Sceloporus undulatus. Taxonomy (NCBI): domain Eukaryota; kingdom Metazoa; phylum Chordata; class Lepidosauria; order Squamata; family Phrynosomatidae; genus Sceloporus; species Sceloporus undulatus. The sequence goes on along the minus strand of NC_056528.1, from coordinate 19,169,814 downwards.
AGTGCTCGTCCTTGCACACTGTGCATCTCTGTGTAACATGAACATGTCTCCATGCAGAATGAAATGCTGCTAATGTGGCTCTTCCACATTAAAAAAAATATCCAGCTCTTTCTACAGGAGGACTTACGTTTGCGTTAGGTACCAAAAGGATTCAACTCTTGATGCAGTTCTCTGACATGTCCCTGCCTCTCTTCAGCACTCTTTGTCTTTGAAAACAGATTGTTGACACATTTTGCCAACAGGCTGAAACACAGTTGGTAGCACCTGGTCCACCTCCAGATGAAAAGTTAAAAAGATATTGCAGAGGAAAGCGAGAGGTGCAAAACATTTTAAAATCAGCTAGAGGCCCCAAAACACTTTTCCTGGTGGCTAACATGAAATGGAATTGAGTAAATCCTCAGCTGCATGCAATGCTAGTTCATACTTGAAGATTACAAAGGCTCCTGTGGTCTCCTTAAGATTAACTGATTTATTTTAGCATAAGTGTTCCTTGACTATACCTTTTCAAATACATGGAACAAAATGTTTGAGTGTCACTCTCTGTCATGTGTGCACAATTAATGCTGTCTGATACTGCTTTAACTGCCATGGGTCAAAGCTATGGAATTCTGAGATCTGTAGTTTTATATTTAACCAGAGTTTATGGCACCAGAGCTATACTTCTATTGATGCAGCTCAGAATTGTATTGGCTTTTTAAGATGCCACATCACACCATTGACTCATGTTTAAGGACTCCTAGATCCTTTGCACATGTGCTGTCGTCAAAACAGGTGTCCCCCATCCTATATCTGTGTATTTCATTTTTTTTCTTTCCATTTTTTCTGTGGTACTTTATACTTCTCCTTGTAGAAATTCATTGTATTATTTTTGGTCCAGGTTTGGCCCACTTTACATTTTTTTAAAATGGCCGTACATGTGTGCAAAACTGAACTGACTAGTTTTGCAGCATCCATAGTCACCTAGGGCTGCCATGACATTACAGCATGTGGATATCTGTTTTACAGTGGTGAAATGACCTCATGCATGATGGGTACCAATGTGGATTGGGACACTCCCTGATGCATATCCAGACACCAGCTAGGAAGTTTCTAATGCGCATCGGAAGCTTTGTATTAATGCATATTGAAATGAGTAGTTTTAAAACATCCCTCTTCACCTAGGGGCTGCCATGAGATTATAACATACACTTGTCCCTCCATATTCGCTAGGGTTAGGGGCACAAGACCTCTGTGAATAATTCTCTAGGATTCTCTAGGTCCTCCAGTGCAACTCTGTGGTCAATGTCCAACTTACACTGAACATAGAACTGCACAGGAGGAGCTACAAATGCCTTGTAGAGTATTCTCTCTAGGAATCTCTAGGTCTTTCAGTGCAACTTTTAGTTAAAGTTGACCATAGAGTTGCACTGGAGGACCTAGATGCTCCTAGAGAGAACATATTAATCAAATCCGTGAATAATCAAATCAGCAAATATGGAGGGATGAGTGTACAGACATCCATTGCACAATGGTGCAGTGGTCTGATGTGATGTGCACCAGAAGTTCCTGATGAGCATTGGAGTACTCTTGCCAGTGTCCTGATGAACATCTTCGCAATTCACCAAGGGTTTCGTTGAATTTCTGCACTGTAGTTATCCGTTCATAAAATTGCAGAACAGAAGACTGTGATGTAGGGTATCGGCCAACATGTCCAATCTCTGAAAATGTTGTACTCATTTCCCCTCTGAGTTCCTCCAGGAGCGGGCGGTTTAGCATCTTAACGCTTCGAAGCACGTAGGCTTTGATCAAGCAGCTTTACACAGAGCAGAGTCATTAAGAGTCAAAGTTAGGAATCAATAGAAGAAACAGATTCCGTGGCAGTTTTCAAGGTGAGCCACATTAAATACCCTACAGAGATTTCAAGTCATGGGACAAATGTTGACCCTTTTTGGTTCGAGGCTTATTAGTAGTAGAGGAGCCAAGCTTTTTCAGTTATGACCACTTGGTCTTTTGAATCCCGGCCCCCCACTAGAAGATATGCCAGTATTGTCCTTTAAGAGTGCAATAAGAATGATTTTATTTCACCATTGTTAAGGTTGCTAAAATCATGTCTTGACTGGCTGGCATTAGATCCAGAGGTAATGCAAAGAAATCCAGAGGCCACAATACTGTACTCTGGGAGTATTGTGATTCCCAGCTCACCCATGAAACCCTCTGGATGATCTTTGGTGAGCCTCACACTCTCAGCCTCAAGGGAAAGCCATGACAAACCTCTGCTGAACAAATTTGCCAGGAAAACTTCATGATAGGTTTAACTTAGGGTTGCCATGAGTCGGAGTTGACTTGAAGGCACACAACACATACATACACTTTGGGAACCATATATGGTCAGGATTCGGAGTATGGAAGCCATAAGGGAGACAATTCTAAGTCTCTCTCCTTGGAGGTCTTTAAACAGAGCTTGGATGGCCATCTGTTGGGGATGCTTTATTGAGAGTTCCTGCATGGCAGAAGGGAGTTGGACTGGATGGCCCTTATGGTCTCTTCCAAGGCAGTCTCCTACTCCTCCTTCCTGCACCTGGTCTCTCTGAACAAACTTCATACCACAGAGGGACTCTGATTTGGCACTCTTGGTTTGGATAAACAAAAGGAGATTGATTGGGTTGTTGCAAATTGAAGGTTTCAGCCAACGGGTAAAGCAATGATGGGGGAAAAAAGGTATCAGCATTTCTCAAAGCCCAGATTGTACATTGGACCATATATCTGGGGATGTGTGTTTTTATTTAATCCGCACCTTCGTTCTATGCAGCAACGCAACACGAACATTTTCCGACTGGCTTTTATGGAGCAGCTGCTGCTTTGTGATTGAGAAATGTAATAAACAAGTCGATCCAAGTGTCATTTGGTTTTAGAGTCAGTCTCCCTCCCTCTTTCCCGCTCATTCTCTGATAACAAGCTCAACATTTTAATTAGCTGCAAGCATGCGCATGGAAATATATAGGGATGTGTCAAAAGCCACACTGAAATACTTCAAGAGTGTAATGAAAAAAAAAAAATAACCAAACTTCTCTCCACACCCTGAAATTTCACTTTGGGAATAAAACTCAGGACAGTTCTTAGCTCATCATAAACCCACCCAGATTTATTCATCATCATCATCATCATCATCATCATCATCATCATCATGTTGAAAGCTTGAACTTTAAAGGACCTCTCCAAGGTGCTACGCAGATTGATGGGATTAGCACCATAGCAATCCCATTTAGAACTTGAACTAAACCTGAACAAGATTCACCTTCCCATGGAAATGAATGTCAGAAGGGTCTCCTGCTCTTGTTTCACTGGTATCTTTCCAGGTAAAAATGAAGCCGTTGTACCTTTTTAATTTTTTCAAATTAATTTTTAAGAATCCAAAGTGGGAAAGTAGTAATAAAGCCTTTGATGTAACTGCTGAACCATGCTATATTTTTCTGCATGGGGGGAAACCGGCTCATCTTGGTGTTAATTAGAAGCTCTTTGGAGTGCATGAATTATAATAGCATTGTTCATCCATCCATCTATCCATCCCTCCATCCATTCCTCACTCTTCTCATCCAACTCCCCATTCTCAGGCAGCATCAATCAACAGTGAATTTTTTAATTCATGGTGACAATGACAGTCATGTTGCCTTGCCACAAACCAAGGAATGGGGTGTTCAGAGGCGGATGATTTGGCAGCTGAAGCCTCAGCGGCAACCCTGCAGCAAGCTGTTCCCCAAAGTCTAATTTTACTTCCGCTAAGTGTGGGAGGAGGCCGTTGCTTGGAAAGAAATACTTCCATTGGACTTTTTGTGCTAATGGCTTGGAAGGCAGCTGTTTTGCTAGCAGGAAGGCAAATATGGAGGAATGTGTTTGAAAACAGTGACGCAGCCGCACAGTGCTGCGGCTGCTGTGACTGTTATTTTTGGTACGTTTAAGCCAAATTTTTAACTGGATGAATCATAGAATCATAGAGTTGGAAGAGACCGCAAGGGCCATCTAGTCCACCCCCCCTTCTGCCATGCAGGAACTCTCAATCAAAGCTTACCTGACAGATGGCCATCCAGTCTCTGTTTAAAGACCTCCAAGGAGTGAGACTCCACCTGTAACTGGATCTTTTGTAAAGGTTTTACACAAATATTTCTACAGTCAAGGTAGTCACTTTGATCATTTGAAATTTCGATACACCGAAGCAGCGTATTCCACTGTCAAACAACTCTTACCATCAAGAAGTTCTTCCTAATGTTTAAGTGGAATCTCTTTTCCCGTCACTTGAACCCACTGCTCTGTGTCCTTGTCTCTGGAGCAGCAGAAAACAAGCTTGTTCCAACCTCAGTATGGCATCTCACCAAATAAACATGGCCATCATGTCACTCTTTAACCTTCTCTTCCCCAGGCTAAACAAACTCAACTCCCTAAGCCATTCCTCAGAAGGTTTGGTGGTTTCCAGTTCTTTCAACATTTTGGTTGCCCTCCTCTGCACACATTCCAGCTTGCCAACATCCTTCTTGAATTGTGGTGCCCAGAACTGGATATAAGATTCCAGGTGATGTCTAACCAAAGCAGAGTTATGCTGGCTATTTGCTGCAATAAATGAAATGAATGCTTTGGGACCAAACCAGAATAGAATGTACTCTACTACAGAAAATATACAATTTGATTGAGGAATGGTAGGCAGGGATTGAAATCGTTGCCTCAGAACAGAAATAAAGACATGAACTCATTATGAAAGTTGGACGATTCATGCTCTCTGACCTTTAGGAAGTTTCTGCCACCAGATAGTTTATTGGTCTAAGCCAGTGGTTCTCCAACTTTGGTTTGCCAGATGTTTGGGGCTTTATCTTCCAGATGTCCCAGCCTAATGTTCAGGAATTCTAGGAGTTGATGTTCCCAAAATCTGGATGGCAGCATTTGAGAACCACTAGTTTAAGATACAAGGAGGCTTCTTCTTACAGATTGCTGACATCCATCACTTTCCACTGCTTTTTCCCTTCCATAGCTGGGATTAGCTGAAGATACCTGACAAGATATAGATGTTTCTAGGGGCCAAATCTCCACCTTTCCTCCTCCTCCACCTCCTCCTCCACCACCATCACCACAACCACCATCACCATCGCCTCTCTTTCCTCCTCTCTGTTGCTCCATCTTCCATGTTTAAAAGTTTGGTTCCCATGAGGCACACTACATTCTATGGAGGACAACCCTAATGGCTCCTTAACAATGCATGATGTTCCCTGAACTGCATGCTGGGAAAAACAACAACACAGTTGCTTCTTTGGAAAATAGGAAAACACAGGCTCCATCAGCCTTGTGGGAGGCTGTAGAGAGGATTGGCATAAATATTTAAACAGATTACTTGAGAGCGAGCGAGCCAGGGATGCTCAGTCTCTTTGCACTGAATATGGATGTGTCTTCAGACACTTGACCTTTGGATCCAGATGTGCAATGTACATAATGCAAGCTCATTAGGTGGGTGGCAGGAAGGAACCCTTGGGGATCAACAGAACTGGAATTTGAAAATGTGGGGCCTTCTTAATGCTAGAAAATGCAGCACACAGAGTCAAATCAAGGCCCCTTTCTTATTCATTCTCCTCACTAATATATTCTAAAGAGTTGAAAGTTCACGTTGAGAGTGAAAGAACAGGGCGAGAGGTGGAGACCCTATTATGGAAACCGCATCATTTGGGTCTAGTGGGACAGGCCTCTCAATGCCTTCCTCTTCCATACTAAACAGATATATTTCCCATAACCTTCTGAATAGTGTCTTTTAGCAAGTTAATGTTCCATGAAAACTTCTTCTGGAGACTGGAGACATACATCTTCTGAAGGACAAGTGCTCCTTATGCCAGCAATGTACCTCTACACTTTACAATGGACAAATGTAAAAAGGATAAATAGTTCCGGATCTGATGTTAAAAATGAGTGACTGGCACTTAAAGCAATGTCAAACTGGATGAATTCTGCAGTGTAGATGCAGCCTCAGTCAAAGCACACGGCCACCCCACATTTCTAGTCTTCATGTTCATCATGCTTTGCAATTTCAAAGGGCAGGATGGGAACTGAATAAGCTTTCCAGTGGCAAAGAGAGGCCTGTTAAGGGATACTTGCTCCTTCATCCCCACAGCTAGCCAAAACAGAAAGATGGTGCCACATTAGCAAAAATCATGCACAGTTTAGAAGTTTGGCTCCCAATGAAATATTTCCTTTCCTTTCAACATTTTCAGCATTGCACTCACTTGAAATTTTGGTTCCGCATTGAGAAAGACATTTTAGACAAGAAAAGGGGCAGGCAAAGATAACAAGGGGGATGGAAACATAGCAATTGCCAAAATTATGTGAGTTATTTCCAGTGTCTCCAGAAATCTGAGACCTGCAAGAAAATTTTATTTGGGGGACAGATTTCTTACTGTCCTTGTATTGCCCCCCCTCCCCAGAATTTGCAGTATTTGAAAGACTTCAGAGGTTTTACTTAGAACATGATTTTGTAGCTGGTAGAGGCCCTACAAACTGTGATCCTCCTTACAACATCATAAGGCTTTTGCCTGTTTTTGCGGTGAGGGACTTGCACATGATTCCAACTTAGTTTTGAGGGAGAAAGGGGACATAGCAAAGGGTAACCGTCCATATGTTTGAATAAAGGAGAGCAACTCCTGATTGTGCTTTCTATGCACTTGTGAAGTTTGCCAGATGGAGTGGTTCTGCATGATCACCTGTATCTCTAGCACAAGATCTGCAGGGAGCTTTGTTCTGGTTGATGGACATATCTAGGTGAAAGCATTTGGCTGTAGAGTGCTGACAAGGGGGGAAAAGGGCAAATCATCTCCCAACAGATGAGCACTCAGCATTTCTTAGGGTTTTTTTTCCACTTTAGGGGGTAATTATTTCTTTCAAAGTTGTTATGTGGCCAGTGGCATTGACATGATAGCTGTGAACAGTGGTATCACTAGGGTTGGTGTTACCCAGTGTGGGGCTTCCACTGTCAAACAGCTCTTACCATCAAGACGTTCTTTCCAATGTTGAGGTGGGATCTCTTTTCTGTAGCTTGAATCCATTGCTCCATGGCCTAGTCGCTGGAGCAACAGAAAACAAGCTTGATCTATCCTCAAGATGACACTCTTTCAAATATCTAAACATGGCTATATGTCACTCTTAACCTTCTCTTCCCCAACCTAAACATAACCAGTGTTGGTGCCATTCTTCATAGAGCTTGGTAGTTTCCAGACCTTTCATAGACTCATAGAATCATAGAGTTGGAAGAGACCACAAAGGCCATCCAGTCCAACCCCCTGCCATGCAGGAACTCAAAATCAAGGTGCAAGGATGTGAAATATGTTTTGAACGGGATTATAATTATTGAGGGATGAGGCTCAGAATCTACAAGCATCAGGCTTCAGAAGTCCCTCTTGGCGATCGAAATTCTCCTCCAAAGTGACCTGAGCAACTGTTGAGGAGGGCATGATAACTCATCAAAAGCAAAGGCTTTTCTTGGACCAACGGATGCCAGTATGGTTTCCAAAGACAGAAATAAAGCCATGCATGCATTTTTATATTATTTTATTTTTGACACTGAAAAGCCACTGTTCATTTTAGTTCAATGCCCTCTAATTATATTGCATCTTGCATTATATTTTTAGATCACATCCAGTCAAGAGCTAAGCCAAAAACTGCTCACAGTTTTTCCTACTTTTTGGCAGTGATGAAAAAAATCCTCCCCTCCCCATCTTGCTTTTGGGTAGAGTTTTTGTCAGGACACATCTGAACAAATGCCCCTTCACGCTATGTGAAGTCATGTAAGAGCAAGTGAAGTCAAGGATATATACATATATCCTTCTCTTGACTTCACTTGACCCTAGTGATTTCCTCATACAGACAAACTGAACTGGTAGCATTAGGATCTCATTCTGTTCCACACAAGGCCTCTGACTTGCTAGGATCACACATGTAAATAAGATGCAGGTTGCAGTCCTACATGGGAGCTGAATAGCATTTATTTCTGCATTTGGAGTTGTACAGTACATTAATTGTGCTAGTCAACTTTTGGGATGAATGGAAACATCATGCAACTTAACACTGAATGTGCAACTGAGTACATGTGCCTTTATGTGTAGTGCACATCCATGTAAAATGTGCATCCATGGATAATGGAACCATCTGTGAAGCTAAAGCTCCTCATCCTGAACTTAATGTGGGCATTCTGCATTGGAAAAAAAATCAACTGCTTTCATAGGAGAATTTATGCATATGTAAGTGCCTGAACAGACAGGCCAAAATAAAGCTGCTTTGGGTCACTTTGAAGGGATGTTGTTTAAATGTTGCATGCATCCTAAGAGGCCAGAAACTGCAACAAAGCCATGCTGCACTCCTAAGGACTGGAGTGCAGCTCTGGCGCAGCTTCTGGCCTCTTAAGATGCATGCATCATTTAAGCAGCATACCTCCAAAGTGACCAGAAGCAGCTTCATTTTGGCCTGTCTGTTTGGGCCCTAAGTCTATGAAAGCTTAGGCTATAACTCCTTTGGCTCAGTTAATCTCAAAGGTGCTGCAAGTCCCTTTGCATACTGACATGGCTATGTCTCTACAAAAAGGCTGCATAACACAATCAACACATAACTCAACATGTGAAGGTTTAATGCTATGCAGACCTTCATGTAGGATCTCAGCCAGTGTAAGTGGAGACAGGATTCATTGGTTAGGAGACAGAACCACTACGGGGCAGTGAGGGTGCTATTAGTAAATCAAAAAGGAGCGCTAAAGAGTAGCTGGCTAAAAGAAATGAGGACATGGATCAACCTTGCCAGAAATGTTTGCAGGTTGATGGGCATCATTTTGGTTCCACTCTGCTCACTGCTAGGCAACCAGGCAGCATGTTCCAATGTAAAAATATACCTTGAGGTCACCAGCTCTCAGGAGAAACATCAAGGGAAGCAGTTGTGTTTCTCTCCCATCTGCTTGTGCTTGGATTTATCTGCTAAAATTGGCAGCATCCGCTCTTTCCCGCATCAAGAACAGGCTCTATTAGAGGCCAGGGAGGGTTGTTGTTTTCCTAATTGGCCTACAACACAAAGTGTGGCAACTCGCAGCAAAAAGTCCATTTGTTTCACTTAGCATTACCTCCTGCCACACGAACCTGGACTGAGCAGAGCCAATTTGTTTTATTCTATTGCAAGCCTAGTTCACTGCTGTGGGGCAGTCGTGTTCATGTTGGAGACCCATAAATGAGAGATGCATGTGTTCTAATCTAACCCCTTGTTTTTCCATGGGGCTGTTTTCCGGTGAAATAAATTAGCATCTGAGTGAAAGGCTTGCAAACTTGATGAAACTAAATTGTTAGTTTTTAAATAGAGTATATCTGCCTAAATACTCTAAAGGTACCAGATCCAGTCTAATCTTGAAAACTAAGCAGGGCAAGCCTTGGTACTTGTATGGGAGACCACCAATGCTGTGGGCTGTACTTCAGAGGAAGGAACTGGCAAAACCACCTCTGAGTATTCCTTGCCTATGAAAACCCTATGAGATTCATGGGATTGCCATAAATTGAGAGGCCACTTGGAGGCACAGAAAACACAACTAGAGTAGATCCATTGAATAAATGGAATTGCTCTGTGTGTAGACTTACCATTGAACAATACATTTAATGGGTCTACTCTATTTGTGCAGGGACGTAGCCAAGGGGGGGGATCTTGGTTCCGGACCCCCTTCCATTAGAAAAATGAATGGTGTGTGCTGCTGCGCCACCACACCCAAGCCCCATTATAATGGTGGCCATAGTCTGGACCCCCCCCCCCTCCTAAAATCCTGGCTACGTCCGATTTGTGACTAACCAATGAAGGCCTAAATCTTACTGGTTAGTCACAACTAGAGTAGAATATAACTCAATTGGTGCAAGGGCAACCACATTGATGTAAACCCCATAGATTCAATGGGCCTACTTTAATCGTAACTAAGAGGATTCAGAATAGTTTTCAGCATTATCCTTAAAAAAACCTCCATTGAATGCAGTAGACTTTACTTAAACGTAAACACGCACAGAAGTTTCATGCACAAACTCTGAAGCCAACAGAAGTGATATCAAAATGAAAAAAGGGTAAAAGAGAATAAAAGCGATGCCGATCTTAAACATCCACCAAAGGCCCTTTGAAACAGAAATGCCTTAATCATTTGTAGGGCTGGATTGCCTTTTGTTGTCTGCCTTGAAGTCATTTCTGACTTAAGGCAACCTTGAGACTAACCTGTCATGGGGTTTTATTGAAAAGATTTCTCCAGAGGGAACTTGCCATTGCTTTCCTCTGAAGCCCAGAGAGCGAAATGTGCCCAAGGTCACCCAGCTGGTTTCTGTGGCTGAATGAGGATTTGAACCCAAGTCTCCCACGGTTCTAGTCCAACACTCAAAACAATACATCTTTCTAGTGCTCACAGGGATGGATGGATCAGTCTAGACCTGGTTTGTTCCTCTCAGTTTTGCACGTGCTCATTCTTTAACTGTGTAACTGTAGTGTGCCATGTGCCACCACAATGCACAATGTTGCTGTATGTGCAACTCTGCTTCTGCAACTGTTTGCATAAAAATACACCTTGCATGTATTACATGACTTACTCACATCTGTATCCCTAACACAATGCCAACCACACACTGCTGTCCGGAGAGCAGAAGCTGAACCTCTTATCCATTGTCTTCCTAGCTGCACAAGAGGAGCTGAAGAGGAGGTTAGATGGTGTATCTCCATCTTCTGAGCATTGCCCAGCTCCAGGGATTGGACAGTGGGGAAAACCAGAGCAGCCTCTAGCCACTTTTGAGTCTGAACTTGAAAGGAGCCATTCATGGGACTATCTCCCAAAATAGTGCCAGGAGCTTAGATAGCACCTTTCTAATTCTATTGAAAACCCAGAGCCAGTAGCAAAGCTTAAGGACTAGCAGCAGAGGCCAAAATCAAACATGCCTTTTGCTCTCCATACTTGTCATCCCAGGAAGGTCTGCTCTTCCTAAAAGAAGAGCTGCTATGGCTGCTCTTCAGTGTGTTGATGCCCCCACATGAATTTGTGCCTACATACACACAAAGACATTTGTATCGTCCTGGTCATGGAATGCATGAAAACAAAGTCTGTCTCATCATTCAAGGGCCACTAGAGCCACCACAGTTCTTCTCATTTTCCCTGCTTCCTTTAAAGATAGGAGTTGGGAGTGAGACAGTTAGTTTTGGCTAGCCCCAGTCCATCCTACTTGGAACTGATCCACCAACTCTATAATATCAGAGCCACCAACCGTCATTGGATAGAAGCCGCCACCCCTCTCTTCCCCTTCTTCACAAACACCTACTTGTGCATTCAGGATGTGATGTGAAGAAATTTCATAGCTGCTGAGAAGCTATATCTCTCAGCATAGCTATCTGTCAGCATGGTGAGACAGCACCTTGAGGATTCTCCAGCAACGGCACAACATCTTGCCTCCAGCGCAATGGTGTATTCCCTCTCCTCCGGCATTGTGGTTTCTGTGGTTTTCCCCAAAATATATTTTGTGTACAACTCCCTGTCTCTGCGGAGCACTAACATCTTTTCCACTTTGTGAATGGAAACACATCAGGACAGGCTGATTGATGAGAGACACACAAACAACCCAGCCAATGCTTTTGTTACAAGGCTGTAGCTACTGCATATTCCAATAATGTGTGTTTTACAGAGATGCACAAATTTGGGGCAAATTTTCTCTTAGACCAACAGACACACAAAACGTCTCTCTACTGCTTGCATCAAGGAGAACATTTCTGAGTTGCTTTGCTTACCATGCAATAAACTGAGATTTACTGTGTCTTCAGACCCAGTGATGGGCCTATATCCAAATTTAAGTTTCAACTAAAGTAGGTCCACGGGATCAAGGAGATCTTGATAAGACCACACTCATGAAGGCTTCTGTTGATGCAATATTCTACTTTATTCAGAACTAACAACTGGATTTAAGCCTATGTGTTCCTGTTGCTCTCTTCATAGGCAGTTCTTCAATAGGTATAGAAGATAAAGCTTCCTCCTTCCCAGGTCCATGTGGACCATGATGGAAGTCCATGGCACAAAGAGAAGCAGAAACCATAGTGCTCCCAGGTGTTATGTTATGGGAATGCCATCCTTCTTGTGTTCCTCAAAGGCTCCCACACACTTGTAGCACAACAGAACTACTTGTGCAATGCCTGTTTGTGTCTGGGATATGATCTTGAAAGGTAAAGATGCTCAGGATGTAAATCTGCTCTGGGTTTTAGCGAAAAGTTGACTGATACTCAGCTATCTTCCAAATAGGTTCAGCATCTTGGACTGGTCCTTTACCAGCTGTGACTATCAAATGGCATTGCCTCACATCTCAAGCGACCAATTGCATTGGAAATGGACCATTAATCTGTGCAAAATAATACTGCATTTTGGAGTTCCATGTTCATCCTAACTAGGATGCAGGGGCCCATTTTATGTTTTCTCAGGACACTATTGGTATTTTAAATACAGCTAGAGAACAGGGCCTTACCACTGTAGTAGGTGTGTGTGTGTGTGTGTGTGTGTGATATATATATATATATATATATATATATATATCCCCAGCTTTGAAAAGCTAAAGGAAATCTAAATTAAATTTGACTTTGGGATGCCATTACTTTTCTGCATTAAAAAGCTCGGGGGATTAGGAGATAAAAGAGCGCAATCCAATCTAGACAGGCTGCAAGGAGATGCCAGACAGTCTGTAATCCAGTTCTCGCCTTTAATAAGCTTGTCCTGGAGGGAAGCAGGGGAAAGAGGATAATTATTTAATTCCATTTGTGAAGCACAGGAGACAAGCTCCCAGGCATTTAAAAGAGAAAGAGAGAAAGACGTCTAGGGACCTGGTCTTAGTCGTGGCCAGCCTACCGGTAAATCAAGTGGTGTCTTTTAACCCCAATGCTTTAGCGCCGTAGACTGTAGGAACAAGATGCTTACGCTTGTGCAAGTAAAGACTAACAAGCTCTCTCTGCCTTTCTGCTCATTCAGTTACCCTTCCTGGAGTACCTCATGGAGGTTAATCCATTCTTGGCCAGGAACACTGGGGGTAGCATTGAGTCCAAACTTAAAGCCGAGATCCTACGGCGAGAAGACAAAGGCTAACTTTAAGACCATGAAGTTACATAGGCAAGGGAAGTTTTCAACAATGCCTCTTCATTTGTGAAGAGTGCCACTGCACAAACTAATGTGCAACCTGATGCCTGTGCACACCCTCATGCACAAAATACAACGTGATGTGCCATTACATTTGCTTGCTTGTTATTAACCACCTTTGAGTTGTTCCCAACTCATGGTCACTCTGTGGATGAAAATCTCCAAGATTTCCTATCTGCCACTGCTCTGCTTAGGCCTTGTAAATTCATATCCATGACCTCCTTAATAGGGTCCATCCATCTAGCATGTGGTCTTCCTTTCTTTCCACATCCCTACACCTTTAGTAGCATTATTGTCTTTTATGGTGAGTTTTGCCTTCTCATGATGTGGCCAAAGTACAATAGCTTCAACTTAATCATCTTGGCTTCCAGGGACAGATCAGGCTTGCTTTGTTCAAGGACCCATTTGTTTGTCTTTTTGGCCATCCAAGGTATCCTGAGCACTCTTCTCCAGCACCAATCCCACATGAATTTATTTTCTTCCTATCTGTTTTCTCCACTGTCTAGCCCTTGCAATGGCTTGTATGATTCCAACTTCATAGGTCTAAATCCATACTGCTAGTTTTGACTAGACAGAACCCTTCAACCAATGAGAATTACCTTTGAGTTGACTTGCCATTCAATGGTCTACTTGAGTTAGGACCAGCAGAAGAATCTCAGGCGTTATGTGCAATATGTCATTTTCATTAATAGATATGATCAAGGAAAATTGTTTTAGAAGTTAACATCGCCAATGGGCCATGAAAAGCCAATGCATGAACTTGAACCAGTCACTTTCTCTGAGCCTGACCTACCTCAAAGGGTTGTTGTGACAATAAAGCGGAGGGGAGAGGAACACACAAGAGAAAAGATGGTTATGGATGAGAAAGAGAGAGACAGAAATAGAATAAACCTTACCCATTGCCAATTGATTGACTCTCTCACAGCTGGAATAACAACAAAATGTCAGGAGGCAGCAAATAAAAGCAGAACTGTTAAAGGAAAGAAAGCAACGCTTTAACTTTGGCAACACAATTTATAGGTTGCAGAGAGACACGGAGGAAAGACAACACGAAACACAAGGCAGGGCAGGACAAAAGATACTCCCAGGAGGTTATAACTCTCTTATCTGCTAATTCAATTTTTTTCTTCTGCCAGTTTGAACACAATCCAGGCCTGAACATGAGTTGTTACTTTGCAAAAAGGGAATTGTGTCAGGCAGGGAAACATCCCGCCAGCCCTTCGATGTCTGCGATGGGTCATGAGATTCTCTCCTGCTGCTCTGTTTAAAATACATTTTCCAAGGTAAGAACAGTACTGTAGCTGGTTGGTGCAGGAACAGACTTTTGTAGCCAAGGGCACCTGTCTATTGAATGGACATCACATGGAGAATAGCCTCCGGAGGACAGAAGATGCAGGTATAATCATTGTATCCTATTATATCCTGCCTCTCCCCCAATAATTGGACTAAAATGATACAAATCAAAAAGATACAAAACGTGAAACAACCATCCTTTCAAAGCAGCTTGAAAGGCAACCAGAAAGTGTTATTTGTCACACCAGTAAGGGGACATCATTGCCATTCACTCTAGCACTTTTTTTGTAACTTCATTATGCTTTTCTTACAAAAAGATAACAAGCTTGTTTTCAAGCTTTGTTTTCACGAATTATGAAAGTCAGAGGGAGAAAAAAAATACATCTCATTCTGATTCTTTTTAAAAATTTCAGCCACTTTCTTAATTCTCGCTCCCTTTTCCCCCAAAACTAAAAGTCCCCAAGTCGGTTCACATAACCCCTGGTTGTCACAGTTTAGCAGGAACTGTCCCGATTAATCCTCTGCCATACCACTTTTAAAGCTGCTTTTCAAATGTCCCAATTTCTCTCTCCTCCTCCCTTTCCTCTCTTTTGTCCTCAGCTTACTTAAGTTGATGCAAACTGAGCTCAAAGTAGAGAGATTTTGTAGCATCTTTGAGACTAACCGAAAGAAAGACGTGGCTGCCAACTTCTTTCTTTCAATTAGTCTCAAAGGTGCTACAAAATCTCTCTACATACTGATTCTACAGACTAACACGGCTATAACTTTGAGTTCCAAGTGCAAAAGAAGCTTGCATTCAGTTAACTCAGCAGAGAGGAGAGGAAAGGGGAGAAGGGGGTTGAATCTTGCACTTCCCAGTTGGCTTAGGCAAAAGCAAACCACTGCAGCCTCTTTTGCTTGTCTGTTCTTCCTCATTAATAACTTGGGCCATCTTCACCACATTATTGTATTGCCTGGCCACACATATTCTGGCTTTCATCTATGAAATGCTGGAGGGTGTACATTCTGTTTGACAAAGTTGCACCAGTCCCCTGGAAAACATGTCCTATGAGGAACGACTTAAGGAGCTGGGGATGTTTAGCCTGGAGAAAAGAAGATTAAGAGGTGATATGATAGCCCTATTTAAATATTTGTAGGGTTGTCATGTTGAGGAGGGAGCAAGCTTGTTTTCTGCTGCTCCAGAGAACAGGATCCGGAACAATGGATGCAAGCTACAGGAAAAGAGATTCCAGCTCAACATTAGGAGGAACTTCCTCACAGTAAGGGCTGTTCGACAGTGGAACAAACTCCCTTAATGGAGAATGGAGTCTCCTTCCTTGGAGGTCTTTAAACAGAGGCTGGATGGCCATCTGTTGGGGATGCTTTGATTGAGATTTCCTGCATGGCAGAATGGGGTTGGACTGGATGGCCCTTGTGGTCTCTTCCAACTCTACGATACTATGATTCTATGAATAAGTGCGATATAATTTTCTTGCACAGAAAATATTTTTATACAAAGAACAAGCTTCCTGCAGTTTGCGATTATTTTTCCGCAGCAAGGGTAAAGATGAAAAATAATTCCTTCTTGCTTCCATGAACAAAACTAAGGAAGATTGATACTCTTTCCTCTGAGCCACTAGTTCTCAAACTTTGGTCCTCCATGGGTTTTGAATGTTCAACCTCAGCCAATGTGGCCGGTGGTTTGGGATTCTGGTAGTTGGAAATCCAGAATCCCTGGAGGACGAAAGACCTTTGAATCTCAGGCTCCAGTCACCATGGCGGACAGTCTGGGTTTTTCAGAAATTAAGTCCAGAATACATTGAGAAGGAAAGACCTTTGAATAGCAACACCCCCAGATGGTTTGGCATTTTTGGAGATGAAGTCTGAAATACTTGAAGTTCAAATAACTTAGAGGATGGAAGACCTTCCAGGCAGGATGAGTGATGGTCTGAAATTCAGCAAGATGAGGACCAAAAGACCTGAAGTCCAAATACTTGGAGTATGAAAAACCTCCAGCCAACATGACCAAGGATCAGGAGTCCAAAATACCTGGAGGACAGAAGATGGAAACCACTGCTCTACAGAGTTCTCCTCCATCCTGATTTTTGGCCCATGGACAACTTCACCACTGATTCTTACTTTAAGGTTGTGTTTGCCAAACAGAGAACTTCAGTAAGGGTTCTTCTTGAATCTGGCTTGCCACCATTCAACCTGAAATCATCTGGGATGTCAAGCTGCCAATCCCACCAAAACCCCTCTCTGCGCTGGGTGCCTGGCACCGTTCTTTTTAATTAAACTAGCTGGAGGCAAGTCTAACGTTTCTTCCCCTTCTCTCTCCCTTCACTAAATCATCCCCATAGATCCCCTTCCTTTGTCATTTTAATTAAAGCCAGCCCATGCTGAAACTTTGATATTGGCCCATTTATTAGTATTAAATCAACTGGCAGGGCTTTAGGAACAGGTTCCCATTTGAGGCGAGTGAAGAATGAGATCCGCAGGGAATAAATATCGGAGCAGGGAGAAGAATGGGGAGTGAGGGTCAGGGAACAGAGGAGGCTGATTGGAGCTGCGTGGCTGAAGGCTATCCAGTGTTGCAGCACAATTGCTTTTAAGGGCTAATAGATGCACCATTGTGGGGGATGAAAGTGGGAAAGTTTGACCTTACTTGTAGAAGCAACTGGGTGCAGTAGACCTACAGACTGCTGAGCATTAGGCTTCTCTGATGTGTTTCTTCTCTTCGTCTTGTCTGTTTTGTTTCTTCCTTTCCCAGGAAGGGGGAAAGTGTGGCTTCATGTACCCCTAACCCTGTTTCATGGCTCTAAAACTCTCCCGTTGACCTCCTTTTAAAAAAAAGTAGGCTCAGATGCTGCATCAGACATGCAGTGACAACGTTGTGGCTATGCTCCATCTCCCAACCTGACCCACCAAGCCCACCTTAGAATCCAGGCAGCAGTACTGAGTGAAGGATTTTTGTGGTGCAGGTGAGTGGGATACCAAAAGATGATGCATTCAACCCTGTTGCTGTCAGAAAACACAAATCAGGAACATGAATCCAGAAGCTGATGTCTACCAAGAAAGACTGGTTGTGAGCAAAATGTTGCCTGTGGGAGGTTCCAGATTTATGGCCGGTTATCAGGAGACAGCCATTCCATGTTTAATGGTGGAGTAAAATGGTGTCCCATATGCTAAAATCAAGGTTTGCTTTTTGGAACTGAGCATTGCACATCAGTGCATGGTGTGTGTTGATGTGCACTGGTGTCACATGTACAACTTTGCTTCTGTAGCACTGCATGGCATATAGCACTGTTCCACACTGCATAAAAATACCGAACCCCCTCCAAATTCACTCATGCAAAAGATAGCAATAGC
This sequence comes from Sceloporus undulatus, assembly GCF_019175285.1. NCBI lineage: Eukaryota > Metazoa > Chordata > Lepidosauria > Squamata > Phrynosomatidae > Sceloporus > Sceloporus undulatus. The sequence goes on along the minus strand of NC_056528.1, from coordinate 19,152,014 downwards.
ATTCTGGACCTAAGTTTAATCCTCCATCTCTCTCTTCTCAGAGTATTTTAATACCCCTAAGTATCTCAGCAAACTACAGTGCTCAGCCACTCTTATGATGGAGCTATAGGAATTAAAGTGCCATTGAAATGAATATAGACATGTTGTGCAGATACATTGTAAGATTTTGTTTGCCAGAAAATGGTATTGAATTTTCTATGAAGTACTGCCTCTCTCTTTCAATTTTTTACTCTTTAATTTTTGGGGGAAATGGTCTTTCTGCTGCTAGCAGTATAGCAGACGGGTGGCATTTCCAAATACAATGAGCCATAATGCACGGGCAGGTGTGTCGCAGAGAAAAATGTCATCTGTGCCAGGAGAGCTGCATTTTGCAAACATGCAAATGTGACTATAAGCAAATATGTTTCTATTACAAAAAACTAAGACTGAAAAGTACTTGTTAAAGCCACAAGTCTTTAACTCTGGAGATAAAAAGTCCATTCTAGGACTGATCGCTGACCATGTCAACACCTTTTGATGCCCTGCTGATGAAGTGAAAAGGGGAGAGAATATCACTTGCTGCTCTGGTGAGATTTTGGAAAGCAAGGTTTTGAAAACAACTATGTTTCAAACACATTATGGCAAGAATTCAAATTATACCAGCCATTCATCATGAAGAAGAGAGGACTGTGTCCCAAACACTTCGTTATATAAAAAAGCTGAACCTGGCTTGCATTTGGAATATGGAATTTTGACCACAAAGTAATGGTTTGGAGATACCAAAACCTGAGACAGAAGACCATTGTTGAGGGACAATATTACAAAACAACACCAACAAAAATAAACAAGCAAGCCCAAACTAAAATATAGTGCATGTACGGTCCTCCCTCCATTCTTGCTCTCTTCTGGCTCACATCCCTTGCTTATGCGCAGGAAATGAACGGAGAGGGAAAGAATGTGGTGTGTTTGGGGCTTGAATATAAGTGAAACTCCTTTTTCCACGAGAGGATCCAGAATGGAAAAAGAAGGAACGACTGTATTCACCCCCCCACACACACACACACTTTGGGGTCTATTCAAACAGCATTTCTTCAGGGAATTGATATTTGGTTGGCTGGGTGATTCTTTTAAATCAAAGAAGGAAAACCTGTGGCCTCATAGATGTATTTTTTGGACTGCAACATTCATTATCCTCACGCAGTAGTATCTGAGCCAAGATCAGTTGTCTCTGCAGATAACTAGACAATGGCTCACACAATTCCAAATCACATTGTGCAGAGCCTTTTGTGTTCCAGATCCTCAGTCTCTCACCCAAGCCCTATAAAAACCTTTAAAATCCCTTTTTATGGCTCTGTAAAGCGCTTTCCCTAACTACTCTGCTTTACTACTAAATCAACTCCCATCAGCCTATGCCAGCCTCCAATTACCGTTTTTGTACATTTGGGAGGAAGAGAGAGGAGGGAGTGACTGTATGCCTCCCCATCTGCCTGTGTCTCTGTGTGTAGAGACAGGAGTGCTGACTCACGCAAAACACCTCTCAGATTGTATTACGTCGTGTTAATTAAAAGGACTTGTCAAGTCATAAACTAAAAAAATAAATCAATGCTGTGTTAGCACAATGCGATGCAGTGTTGCCTAGTGAATGAAACCCTAGTCTCCAAATGAGCCCCCCAAAATTCTTTACTCATGTTAAAGAACCGTTTTCACCAGGGCTGAATAATTTTATGTTTTGGGGCTGGTACAGATGGGCGCTTTGTGCCAGCCTGGGCCCGAAAGTAGGGCTAGGTAGGGCTAAGCATTTACATGCCGCAAGCCTTACTATCAGTGCCCGTGTGCCATCTTGCCATGCGTCTATCCATACAGAGTGTGCCATGATGACACATAGGCATCAGAGCGCCCAAGCGGCTCTGGCCAGAAGGGGCGTCAGGATGCCATGTTGCAGTGGTTATGAAGCCCCTAAAAAGAAGCTGTCTAGAGCATGAGGCTACTGTGGCACCGACTAGCAGCCCCTTGGTCTTTTTTAAAATCCACATTCAGGACCAAAGGAGAGACCTGTGAGAGGTCCTGTTAGTAATACCCCTACTCAGATCTTGTAAGCTGCCTTTCTTAAGTAGATCCATCTGTAACATGACAGGCCATATAGTCCCAAAGTTTGTTGCTATTTTACACATAAAGTATGTAATGAAGGAGCGATGTCCAAAAGATCCTGCTATAAACAGGCCTGCTCATGTCTCGCAAACTCAGACTGCCTTTCTTGAACCAATCTATCTATAATATGGCAGGACAGGCAGTGTGCTGGTTTGAACATTGGACTATCACTATGGAGAACAGGGTTTTAATCCCTTCTCAGCCATGGAACCCTATTAGATGACCCTGGGCAAGTCACACTCTCTCGGCCTCAGAGGATGGCAATAGCAAACCCCCTCTGAAGAAACTTGCCAAGACAACCCTGTGATAGGTTTGCCTTAGGGTCACCTGAGTCAGAAATGGCTTAAAGACACACAGCAATAGCAAATGATATGATAGGCCATATAGTCCCAAAATGTTTTGCTATTTAAAATACATAATGATTTTGATGGTGACTCGGATTGAGTGAGACAAATGTCCTGTGTTAGGCATGATTGTTAATAGGAATACAATCTGAAAGTGAAGATATCTGGAATGTGTAATATCTAGAAGGTGTAATAAAGCCCTATGACAAAGGATGAGAGAAAGGGAAAGGGATTGGTGGTGGGAGGAAAGTAACTTGTATAATACCAAAAAGGTACATTTGCTGCTTACTTAATAGCATCAACGCAATTGTAAAATCACAATTCTGGCCTCAAGGTCCATGTGGTTCTCCATAATCTCTCTGATGAAAGTAGTCCTTGGTTTGGAAACCATGCTCTATGAGGAACGCCTTAGGGAGCTGGGTCTGTTTAGCCTGGAGAAGAGAGGGTTGAGAGGTGACATGATAGCCATGTTTAAATATTTGAAGGGATGTCATTTTGAGGATGGAGCAAGCTTGTTTTCTGCTCTTCCAGAGATTAGGACAGGGAGCAATGGATTCAAATGACCAGAAAAGAGATTCCACCCTGAAAGTGAGAGCTATTTAACAATGTAAGATGCTACTTTGGAAGGTGGTGGAGTCTCCCTCTTTGGAGGATTTTAAACAGGGTATGGATTGCTTGTTTCTTCCTGCATGGCGGGGGTTGGATTGGATGGCCTTTTGGGATCTCCTCCAAATCAATGATTCTATGAAAACCAGGAAAGCAGAGGTTTGACTACCAGAGTACTGCAGCACTGGAGACCTGCCACGTTTTCTTGACTGTGTAAAACATTAACAGGTAAGGACATCAGTGAACAGATCTGCTATGCCAGAATACGGTTTGCAGATTTTGCTGTCAGCTACCGTACTCTTCACCAGCACAGAGATGTTCCCAAGGAAGAGAAGCCCTAATAATTGATAAGCATGTCAAGAGAGATTTGTACCAGGCTACAACAACCAACAGGGCTGAAGTGGAACTTTTTTATATATGTATTAAGAGAAAGACAAGTTTCCTCCACCCGCCTGCTGTGCTTTCATGCAGTGTCACTCGGAAAAACAGGGGCTGTGCAACCCACACGATCCAGATTTAACTCACTAGTGCCCAGCAGAAGATTGCAACAGGAGCTGTGATGGTCAGATATGGACAGTCTCTCATGGAAATGCGATGGTAGAGATTTAAGACTATTTGGTTGAGCATATGGGGTGGATTTCTCTGTGCTCAGTGTTGCAGAAATGCAGAAAATCCACATTATCTCTCGATGAGTAAATGGAAGGAGGGGGAGTTTGAGAACTTCCCCCAGCCTTGTGAAGGTATGGAGAGAATATTTGACTTGATTTGTTTTCCCAACTAAATCTAGCTATTTCCAGAAGCACAGAAAGACTCCCAAGTGTGTGTGTGTATAAAATGCCTCTAACGTCTTCCACAAGCACCCAGGAATGCAGAGGAAGGCAAAGGCAAATCCTTCCAGACCAAATCTTGCCAAGAAAACCCACTGAAATCCTAAAAATATCTTAGAGTTACCCTAAGTCTGAAACAGCTTGAAGGTGCACAGTAACAACTAGACAAGACCTTACAGCAAGGGAACACAACTATGGGGGACTAAGCACCCTCAAGACACTTGGATGGCCATACTTTACCCACCACCACCAAAAACTTGGCTCCCAAAGTCCTTTAAGGGGTATGGGTATATATATGTCACATTTTTAATTCTGCTGGCTCATTTTAGACCCAGAGGAGGCCATTTTAAAAACAGGAATTGACCAGAAGTCACTTCTGATTCATTAGTGGTTTTTGGAAAGGCCTTCCTGGGGCCTCATATATCCTGGGAGTAGGATCCATTTGGGGACATTTTCCACCTCTGGGGATCCTGGAGCCACCAAATTTGTCTTGGGGCCACATGTGGACCAAAGACCACACTTCACCCACCCCACCATACAAAGTAGGTTGAGACACCAGACATATAACATCTTATTTTAGCCTTTCTTTCTTTATTTTCTTAACAAAAATGAAGTAAGAAGATAAGCTCACACAACACAAAAATGCCAGGGTAGTTTCACAGATCCTCACCTTCCTTGTTGAGCACACCTTTCTCCCCTTCCAGAGAAGCCATAAAAAATGATGGACTATCTCTCCTTTAAAAAGTTTAAAACAAAAGCCAAGTGAAAGGTTTTAATTACCTACAAACCAAGAGAGAGCACAGAGAGAGAGAGAGCGTCAGGGCATTGTAATTTAATTCAGTCCTCTGACAGTGCATAAGCTTCCTAGCAATTTATAATGCAAATGAGTTACTTTCCAGTTTCAGCCCTGGAGACTCAGGAAAGAATAATGCACAAGTTTTTTTTTAGGTTAGGACGAAATGCATTCATTTGGTGATCTCCATGCCAGTAATGCAAAGAATTCCTATCTTTCAGGTTCGATGGATTTGGTTCAGCACTTTGGATAGTTCTCTCTGCTGAAAGCAAGAATCTCTTCCCCAGTGAGAGATTCCTCATGGTATGAATCCTAGTGATTGTTGTTGTGGGCCTTCAAGTCATTTCCGACTTGTGGTGATCTTCTGACATATGGTGATCCTAAGGCGAACCGATCATGGGAGTTTCTTGGAAAGATGATTCAGAGGAGGTTTGCCATTGCCTTCCCCTGAGGCTGAGAGTGTGTGACTTGCTCAAGGCCACCCAGTGAGCTTTGTAGCCAAGCAGGAATCAAACCCCAGTCTCCAGAATCATAGGCCAACACTCAAACCACTACGCCATGCTGGCTCTCTGAATTTTGAACTTCTGGTGCTCTGGAAATGTTTATGAATGCCACTTGGGGAATTCCTTCACTAGTTTACCACTCCATCCCTTGGAGGCATATTGAGAGAAGGATGTTTTGGTGATTTCCATATATGGGTCTCTAAATGAACACCTCAGTGTCAGTCATATGTTCTGCAGAAGATGCATCAGGCTGTAGGCATGGTTGTTCATTATGAAATGTCACAATGGGACAATACCTTTATTAGTTCATTAAAAGCACCAAGAGTTGTGCAAATTCACTCTTTTCTTCAGAATGTTGGCTGTTGGCACACTGCAGAATTAGTTGGCACACTGCAGAGTGGTGAGAGATTTATAGTTGTCTGACCTTGACAGCCAGGTGGCTATTTGCTTGGTGTTTGGTATCTAAGCCAATGCATGAGGTGCTGGTGTCTGAGGCTTAGCATTGTTGCATGGAGGAAAGAGGTCTCTCCTCAGGATCCACTTTCTGTAACTGAAGAAGGGGCTCATCATCCAAAAAGCACCCATCTCCTGTGTCTGCTCTTCCTTGTTCAGGCTCTGGAGAGGAGCCTTCTTCTGGATATGTAGGCCCTTCCTGGTCCAACTCCTCTGCATGGATTCCTCAGATTCTCCAGGATGATTTATAACAGTGGGGTACTTGTTAGTTTCTTTTCTTTCAGCAGGGAAAGAGGTATAGCCACCATCTCTGTATCCTCCTCTTTCTGGGTCATGGTGAAAAAGTGGGTGATGCCACTGCATCTTCATCTAATGGGGACACTTGGAGAAGACTTACCATTCCCAGATCTTCATTCTTTGATGTTTGGTGTGGAAGTGGCATCTAAGGCTCCCTGCCTTAGATAGCAGTAGAACTTGGTCTGCCTCTCCAAGTGAAACTTTCCACCCTAAAATCCCCTCCCTTCCTCTCCAATAAACAGAAGCAATACCCAGCTACTTCCAAAGATTTCTTTCCCAGGCATTTAACACCATTGTGGGAGTTCAGCTCAACAGTCCCTGAAGTCTTCATTGGTATTCATCTTGAGATGTTAGTGGCAGAAGCAAAGCCGGGCTCTAGGCTGAAATTTTGGCTTTCCCAAGAAAAGAATTTAAAAGGCTTCCACTCAAAGTCATCCAAGAAGTTCAGATTCATTTGAGAACTTGGACATAAGGCACTTAAGCTCCCCCTTTATGCTGCAGGTGAATTTCTGGGTTTACAGAAGAGCAAGTGCAGAGTGTATACAAGGCCTCATCAAATTGGAACATGATATTTTCAAAAGTTAGACTTAGAAATAAATATATAGATATTTCCAATTAGACAGAGTCAGTGTGATGCAGCAGTTTGAGTGCCTGACTGCAGCTCTGGAGACCAGGGTTCACATTCCAGTTCAGTGACGTAAATTCACTGGGTGACCTTGGGCAAGTCACACTCTCTCAGCCTCAGAAGATAGCAATGGCTCAAGATGGGCCCAGCAGAGACCATGATGTAGTGAGATTTCCTACTTTCCTCCTCCTCTGTCTTCTCCTTCCTCAGACAGAGGTTCCAAATGCCCTCCCTACCTTTTTGTTCTCCTCCAGGACAGAAAAGGTTTGGGAAGAGAAGGATATGGAAGAGGAAGAGGAAGAGGGGATCAGGACCTCCAAGTCTTGCACCCTGCTTCAACCACTCTCATGCCACCCCCTGAAGTCCCACCCCACAGTTTAAGAACCACTGGGGTACTCTAATGTATGCCTTGCGGGACTGCCATTGAAGAGTGTTCAAAACCTGCAGCTGATGCAAAACGCAGCAGTCAAACTGGCATCAGGTGTGCATTTTCGAGACCCTATAATGCCAGTCCTACAACTCTTGCATCCCCTGACACTTCTGCCCCACAGTTTGAGAACCACTGGTTTAAGATGCTTCTGGCCTTTCTGAATTCTTTTTGTTTCTGTTGTAAAATGTTTTCAACAACCTATCTAGATTTTACCTGTATGCTACCCTAAGATCTCATGGTAGAGGCCACGATATAAACATGCTAATTAATTAATTAATTAATTAATAGTCAGTGAACACAATCCTCATGACAGGTGACCTTTTCTTTACTTCCAACAAGGTTGTCCCTCCACTGTCTCCAGTATGAGAATGGCAGTTCACTCCTTAGTGATATTTCAGGTGACCAATGGCTAAAAGAAGAGGGCGTGGAAGAGACAAATGACATTGGAGAGAAAATCAGTAAAATAAAGGGGGAAATTATCTGTATCTGGATGATATATTTCTTTTTCTCATCATGTATCTTTTCTTTTTGTTTAAAAATCTTGCATTCACATAAGAGAATCAGAAAGTGGCAGGGCAGGAGGCATATGGCTATTAGGTAAGCCATTGATGAATTTGCAGCCTGACATTCAAAGGCGATCCTTCTGCAAATCATAAAAAGGTTTGCCACTGGGGATTTTAATAAATCCATTTAATTAAGCGATACGTTTTAAAATTAAATTGTGGCGAATGGCATTCAAAGCCATCCTGGTGAACAGAGCTGCAAGGCAGGTGGCAACGCCCTGACTTTGAACTTTTTAAATTTCTTGAATGACGAGATTCAAATATTTAATTGGCAAATGTTCCAAAAATGGTTCCATTTGTCACTGGGATTGATTCCTCTTTAGCTAGTTTCTCTGAATCCTACTACACTCTGGTGCCAGGCATAAACACAGGGAAGGCAATGTCCATTGCCATCATACTATGCTTCTGTGCTGTCAGGATTCATTGGCAGAGTTATAGGTAGGTTCAGGATTCTTGATTCAATGGACTTGCCTTGCATTGGACCAACAGCAAGGGAAAATAAAATCTAAGAAGGATGCATGTGACAGATCTCTGCAAAGGTCTTGTTTGGATGAATTGTTAATACATCTGGCTCCCAGAAAGGTCTCTAACCTGCAAAATTCACAGTATGGTGGGTCAGCAATTTATAGAAATGGCCCATGCCGGGCTGGCTTTAAAAACGACACCTTATTTTGGATATGATCAGATTGATTGGATAGCTACCCTATTGACAAGTCTGTGGGCTTTGGGTTTGGAAACTGATATCAACCACCCACAACACACACACACACACACACACACACACACACACACACTTACTTGAGCTATTGTTGGCACACAAAAGCCATTGACTCCAGCCAGCGGTGAAATCTCTTTTTCTGGAGGTGTTTGGTTTCTGATTCATAGACTGTTCTTTCCCCGCTATTACCAGCACATTAAGAGACCATTATGATGCAGACTCAATGGGTGACACATTTTTATGTCTCTGGATTAACCTCCAGAAATTCCATTAAAGGCTGTACGTCTGGCTGCTGTTCAAAAAGGAGAAGGAATAAAAAGCAATAGTTTAGCCATGAAGTTTCCTCATCTCTGAAGCGATCTATTAATTTTATTTTCCTCTCCACCTTCTGTGCCCTCCTAACACACATTGAATCATACAGTTGGAAGGGACCCAAAATCCAGGCCCCCGCCAATGCAGGGATCTACTGTTGAAGCACCCTGAAAGGTGGCAATCCAGACTCTGTTTAAAGAGTTCCAATGAAGGAGAGACCACCACTTTTTGAGGTAGTCAAGTCCCTTCTTACCTTCTCACCATCAACTCTTACCAGCAAGAGGTTCTTCCTAATGTTTAATCTGAATCACTTTGTAGAGGAATGGAGACAAGCTTGGAATAGAAGGAATAATTTACGTAGACGTCCTGGAGCTATGTAGACTAACTTTCCCACTCTTCTGTGTGTACTTATCATAGACCCCACTATCTACATGTTCCATGAGCATTAAAACAGTGTAAATCCAGTTCATCCCAATATAAACCCATTGAATTGTGGAATTTGGGAGGTCAACAGTCCATTGATCCAATGGGTGTCCTCCACTTGGGACTAACAATGAAATTGTAGAATAGTGTGATTGCGCTATTGTATACACAAATAGGATCTCTGCTCATGAGGAGGAACCCAACATTCATCCGCTGCTACTGTTGTAGTTGTTATGTGTCTCCAAGTCATCTCTGATTGATGGCAATCCTATCACAGGGTTTTCTTGTCAAGAGTTATTATCCAGAGAAGGTTTGCCATCGCCTACCTCTGTGACGAAGAAAATTTAAGTTGTCCAAAGTCACCCATAGATGAGGAGAGAATCAGACCCTGATCTTCTGGAGTTCAAGTCCAGCTCTCAAACCACTCCACCACGCTGGCTGTTATTCATATGTTAGTACAGAAATTCAATCTAGATAATGAGGAAATTGAAAGAATTAAAGAATTAAACTAAAGGAGTCATAGTGCCAGTTTCAGCAAGAACAGACAGGTGCACATTGGCCAAGAGCATGCATTCAGATGTGCAGTGATGCCACACCATCTCTTCCAAGATTTTGAAAGGAATGTGGACGTTTGTGCATCAGAGAAAAATGCCCAACTGCTTCTATGGGGGCGATTTATGTCCACACAAGACACAAACAGGATTCTGGCCATTAAACCCATCCACTTACCAAGGTTCTCTGGCCAGCCGGTTTACAGTCTGTTAAAAATACAACGATAAAATGCTAACTAAAGGAGCAGAATGCCAGTTAAACCCAAGAAGCAGGGGCTGAAAGGTTTCAGTATATAAACCAAATTAAAAACCAGCCATAGGATATAAGGGCAAAGGAGTCAGAACACTAAAACAGTTCTTTAAAGGCCTGGAGAATAAAACAGTTTCACTTGACTCCAGAAAGACCATAATGTAGACACTAAAGAGGCTTAAAAAAACCTTCACAAATTTCCTTAGCTTCAATGAGCATCTCTCGACACATTATCAGGGAATGGGGTAGCATGTGGAAACCTTATTGTTGTTATGGTTATGATTTATTTATATCACACCATCCGTATACATGGTGCTTTACATGAGCGGTTTACAGTTATTAATTTGACAGTTCCCTGCCCTGAGGCTTACAACCTTAAAAGACATGACACACAAGGAACGAGGGGATGGAAGTGTGTGTGTGGGAATTAAATATAACCAAGTTAGCCGCTGCTTTCTCTCTCACAGCTGTGGCAACTGAGATGGAAAGGGGGTCCTTCCTCAATAGTTTGGACCTAGATATGATGGAGCTCTGCCTGCTTGTCCTTCTCTCCCGCCGATGCCACAGTAGTAACAGTTGGGATGGAGGGAGAACCTTTCCTCAGCATTTCGGACCAAGGAGATGATGGAGAAGTGCCTGCCTTTTCTTCTTTCCTCCAGATGTTTCGGACTTCAGCTCCCAGAAGCTTCAGCCACCATGGCCAATGGTCTGGGATGCTGGGAGCTGAAGTCCAAAACACCTGGAGGGCCAGAGTTCGGACATCACTGCTCTAGAGGGCATAGAGGTGGTAGCCGTGATGGATGGAGTCATGCCTATCTGTTTGTCTCCCCCTTCAAGGACAGAGCAGTGGCAGTTGGTATGGAGAGAGGACTTCTCAGCTGCCTCTTGACCTAGGTATGATGGATCTATGCCTGCCTATGCTTCTCTTCTTCTTAGGCCAGGACAGTGGTGCTTGGGATGGATGGAGGGTTTTTCATCTGCTTCTGGGCCTAGGCATAATGGAGTTCTGCATTAATATTTCTCTCTCCCTCTAGAGGCCACAAAGGTGGTAGTATGGATGGAAGGAAGGACTTTCCTCAGCTGTTGGGTCTAGACATGACGTTGGGTCTAGGCTGTCATACTCTCCCTCCAAGGCCAGAGCAGTGGGAGTTGAGACCAATTTTGGACATTTCTGTAAATACATCCCAACTCCGACTGCTCTGGTTAGTACTTGATTGGTTAGTACTTGAATGGGAATCCACCAAGGAATATCAGGTGCTGTCAGCTGCCCATCAGAGGAAGCACTCCAAACAGATGGCCACCCAGCCTTTGTCCTATGTCTCTGGAGTAGCCAAAAACAAGCTTGCTTCATCTTCAGTATGACATCTCTTCAAATATTTAAACATAGTTATCATGTGTCCTCTTAACCTTCCCTTCTCCAGACTAGACATACTTAGCTCCCTAAACCCCTTCTCATAGGGTATGGTATCCAGCCCTATCACCATTTTGGTCACCTTCTTCTGGATACGCTCCCATTTGTCAATAATCCTTCTATGTAGGATCTTGGCCCCAGTTTTAGAAACCTGAACAACAATTTGATATCCATGAAGGTGTGCTGAATCTTCCCTGAAAATCCTGTCTTGTTCTGCCTTATTCTAGGACCAGCCATTGAAGATGTTGAGATGTCTGATTTTCCTTGCATATCTCCTGGAACATTGCCGGGGAAAGGCCATTCCCACAGGAGTTGGGAGGAGGGAAAGACGTGGTTTTTTCGACAATTAGGAGGAGGTAGAGGTAGTCGTGTTCCATTATACGACTTCTTCTTAGTGCCGTGAAACTCATTAAATCCAGTTTTAATAATGGCCTGACATTAAATCAACATACAGGGACTGTCTTATTAAACTGAAATTAAATCATTCATTGGAGACATTTAATCGTGCGTGGTTTTTTTTCCCCTTTCAAGGTGAATAAAACGTCAGGAACATTATTAGGTTCACTGTCTATCCCTTTCCTTGTTTCCTAGTCTATCTTTCCATCTGCCTTATTGAAACACTTGTTTTTTGTAGGGATTATTCTATGATCAGACATTTGTTTCATCCTTCCACGATAAGCAAGAATGTGTTTGTCAATACCAACTTATGGCAACCCTAAGGCAAGCTTATCACTGGGTTTTCTTGGCAAGATTTGTTCAGAGGTGGCTTGCCTATGTCTTCCCCTGAGCCTGAGACAGTGTTCACTCAGTGCTTTCTATGACCATGAAGGGATTCGATCCCTGAGCAAACACCCTCTGAACAAATCTTGCCAAGAAAACCCTTGGATAGCATTGTCACAAGTCAGCCAACTTGAAGGCACATAAACAGCAACTGAGGATAACAATGTTGAAAGTACCTTGTTGCTTCTAAGCTCTGATCAGAACAGGGCCATATAGTTATGCCAGTACTGCACTTAAGTAGAGTTGAAAATTATGGAGGAGGAGAATCTGCAAGGATAGAAGAGAAAGGCAAGTTGTTATATGGGAAACGGCAATGATTGTTTTGCTAGAGATTGATTTAGGTATGCAGTTGTCCTCTTGGGTAATGGGTTTGCCAACACCTTCAAAGGGAATGATAAATTAGCTTCCTTGCACCTCGCTGGGTCAGCACAGGAGTTGTCCCTGGCTTACTAGTGGGCGAACCACAGGGATACTTCCACCCCTGAAAGGTCGCACTGAAATATTCAAGCATTGAAGGTCAGGAGTCTGCAGAGGAGGCCCTTGCAAGACTGGAATGCATTATACAAAGCAAGACATTTATCCTACCTTTTTCTCCGCTGGTCATCCCAGGAATAGGCAGCCAGAACTGGAGAGGTCAAAACAATGTTGATCCAGCAACAAGAGCATGCACATATAAAATCATATTCCTTTAGTTATGCTACGTAGAATTTTAGACTGCAAACTCCATGAACTGGGAACATATTGTTTTGCACTCTGTAAAGATGGTGTTGTTCAGAGCATAACTGTGTCCTCAGGTCTTAAACCATGCTTTTTACCCAGTAATGGGCAGTTGGGTGGTGAAGCTGGTAATTTTTTTATTTCTGGAAAGATCTGTATTGTGATTCCATGCCTTTTCTCCCTTGGGCTCAGTCTGCCTCTAATTTTTGGTTTGTTTGGAGTACATTCAGCTTACAACCTGTTTTTATCAGCAAAGCATGTTCTTATCAGCAAAGGAAAACCTAGGCAGCTGAAAAAACGAGCAAACTTGAACAAACAAGCAAACAAAACCAAAAAAGCACACCAGCACCTGGGTTTGCTATGTTTTTTTGCATCCAAACCTGCACAACAGGGAGGACAATGGCAACGTGTCTACAGAAAGCTGGAACATCTTTATATCTGCTGCTCTTTGAGTGCCATCTTCAGAATGTATTGTGGTGATTTACTTGGTGGTTACATCATTTATAGCCCACCTTTATGGCCCGGCACTGACCACCCGTGGCAGCTGGCAATGAAATGAATTGGTGGTCATAAACAAGTGAAATGCAGACAGTAGAACACAGACAGTCCTGAACTACAAATCATAGAAAGGAGACAGAAACAACAAAACAGTAGGAGCATCCTTTTTTTTATCTTTCAAGCAGGTGGGTGTAGCAGTTGTGACCCTTGTTGCTGGAGCAGATAGTCAAGAACCTGTATAATTCAGAATGTTATGCTGCAGCTTGAAATGACAATGAAAAAGTTACTTTTACATCAGTATCCTGTTGGTGCACTTTGAGGTCACAACTCTATAACTTGGTGCACTATACCTACACGTTGGGAAGAATTTCCTGATGGTAAGAGCTGTAGGACAGCGCAAGACACTAGCTCAGACAGTGGTGAAGTCTCCTTCTTTGGAGGTTTTAAAGCAGGGGCTGGATGGCCACCTGTTGGGAGTGCTTTGATGGTCTCTTCTTGCATGGCAGAATGGATTTGGACTGGTTGGCCCTTGGGGTCTCTTCCAACTCTGTGATTCTACACCAGTGTTGTTATACTGTGATAGAAAAGGGGTGAGAACTGAAGGTAAAAAAAAACCCCAAAACCAAACCTGAATGTGTTGTTGTTGTTGTTGTTGTTGTTGTTGTTGTTGTTGTTGTGTGCCTTCAGGTAATCTCCAATTTATGGTGACCCTAAGGTGAATCTAGCATGGGTTGCTTGTGCCTCACTGGGAAACCATCAAGACAGAGGGATTTGATGTTCCACTCCCCATGGCATCACACCTTGTTCCATGGTTTATTTTTAAAAGGTAGAAACATTGACTGGGTCATTTACATCTCTGTGTGCTGTCAGTCTATTGATTTCTGCTCGCTGTGCATGTGTGCGCTTAGCCCCATAAAGGGTAGGAGGAAAAGATGTGAGAGGATTTTTATGCAAGTTGTACACAAAGCGTGATGGGAGGGGAAAGGACTCGATGGTCATGCTTGAACTGTCAGGATGGAGCCGAGCTCACAAAGGTTGGGAGTCTTCATGAAATGGTCTCACCATGTCCTGCCTTGAGAACTCACCAGTGCATCCCTTTAAGTGCTAAGACCCCTCATGTCTTCTACCTGCAGCAAAAGCAGGCAACTTGCAGCCCTCTAGATAGAGCTGGGCTGCAATCTTTACCATTGTGTTTTATTCGTACTGCACCCCAGTTTTGGATTGTTTTAATCAATAAAAATTGGTATACGTTTTAAAAGTCAAGATACACTGCAAAATGAATATCCCTCAGCATAAGAACTAGAGAAGGAAAGAACATTTCCAAATATTCAGAATAGTCTGACCCTGAATTCCCACCAAATACATCCCTTAACTCGTGTCTTTTGCTGTGGGTTTTCAGCTCTTGCAGCAAATGATGGGCTTCTGCCTTCCCATTCTGTCCCTGTTTGTCATCCAGTCCCATTGCTAAAGTCACAACAAGGTGCCCAGACATATTATTGATGCTGGGTGCCTTGTTCCGGCCTTATGGCTGCAGGAGTGAAACTGGGCAGCTCACAGGGACTACAGCAGTGAAGACAGCCAAAAACTTGCATCAAAAGGTAGTTATTTAAGTGCAGGTTAGGGGAAAGAAGCTCTGAATCACATATGTGCATTGTGAACACAGTCCTGACTCGATTCGGGCTTTTGACCCTACGTCATGTGAACAGGATGCAGTGAATCTGGGGGAAATCTGGGGGAATCACCCACATAGACAAGTCCATAGTGATGAGTTACATCCCTAAAGAGAACTATATTGAATTACATCCCTAAAGAGAGCTACTCTTTCTCACACAGCTGCCCACATTGCATCTTCTCCTCACAATAGGAAAGCAAACTTTATCTGTGTATGAGCCGCTGTGCCATGAAGGTGCCTTTGCCATCACTTCCTGCACCAAACCTTTAGTCTACCTTCCTCCATCCAAGTCAGTTAAGCAACTGCTGTGCTCCTGATGACCAGCAACAAGCATGGGTTGTAGATCTCCATTAAAGCACAATGCAGAACCATTCAACTTCTTTTTAGCTCTGCATGTTCAATTACTGCCAACATGTCGGCACCTTGATCCAGATTGCTGTTGTTGTTTCCCCTGAAGCAGAAAGGATTTCCATGTCGAGACAAGGGTGTCTGACAGGGACCGTTGGAAGAGGATAAAGACCATCAGTTCACTCCATCACCCTCTCCGTAATTCCTCACTGACCATCTGCTGTTTTTGACTCTCCATTCCTGTAAGGAGAGAAGGAGCAACCTTGCACATTTCAGTTTTCACTTTCTGAAATGGACACTGGGTTTATCTGTTTTGTGCCAGTTATTATGGCTCCATCCTACAGAAGCATGGGAGTTATCATTTAGTAAGTTACCTGAAGAGTTAGCATGGCATAGGTTGCACACTGCAAGATAATGTAATTTGACACCACTTTAGCTGCCATGACATTGCAATGTACAGGTGTCCATTGTACAATGGTAGCCAGTGAAGTGACTGATGCTCCATGGCCTTGATGTGCAATGCTGACTGGTGTGCACTGAGGCACTCTGGACACTAGCTAGGAAGTGGCCAATGAGCCAATAGGAAGTGGTCAATGAGCATGAGAAGTGCCCATTGCACATCACAAATGCCCAGTGAACATGAGAAGTACTCAGAACACACCAGAAGTGTCCAATACACACCATAAGCACCAGTGTGCATCAGATATGCCCAATGCACATTGGATCACTCTTGGCAGTGCCTAGATGTGCATCTACACATAGGATTTCATTGCAAATCTGCAAAGTAGCTATGTATTTATAAACTCACAAAACACAAACCATGATATGAAAAAGTGATTCCCAAACTCTGGTCCCCCAGGTATTTTTGTACTTCAGCTTCCAGAAGCCTCAGCCATTTTGGCCAATGCTCTGGGACTCTGAAGCTAAAGTCCAAAGCACCTGGAAGGCCAGAGCTTGGGAACCACTGATATACAAACTCAGCCAATAACTACAAAGGTAACTAAATGATACAGTTACAGCATAAAAGGAGTTAAGTTACTCTTCTTGTTATAATTGTCCTGTAACATACTTAGCTCTAACATGTTATACCCAAACAGGCAGCAACTGGACCGATGCACGTATCGTCTAGTTTTGTATTCCTCTATCTTTGCATGGTGTTCTCTTACAAATTCAGTGTGGGAGGTGGGGAATAAATGTTATCCTTTAATCACTGCAGGAATGCAAGAGACTTAGTGAAGAAGAGCCACACGTACTATCCTCTCTGGCTCTCACCTGCAAGGTTTTGATGTTCAATAATTCAAAGTCTAATATGGCTGAAAGCTTTTGAGGTTTTTTTAACATCTAAAGTTAAGGTCTGTGTACATTGGGCTGTCATAAAAGGTTCATATACTCAAACAGCATCAATTGGGAGAAACCCTTGGGAACGTGGCAACCAGTTTCCATTTCGGCATCCAAGATAACAGATTCCCCACGGAGATTGGAGACTGAAGTCTTTCTGAGTCAAAATTTCCCCAATAAAGGGAACAAAATGTGAAGGAACAAAATGCAGGGATGGGTACTATACAGGCTGAGTATCCCTGATCCAGAATGCTTGGGACCAGAAGTGTTTGGGATTTCAGATTTTTTAATTCCTATTTTGCACAGTGGCCAAGGAGAGGTGCCAAAATCAAAATCAAAAGGAGGGCATAAGCATTATAATACCCTAAATGTTAGGAAGAACTTCCTGACAGTAACAGCTGTTTGACAATGAAATACACTTGGAGGGTAGCGGAATCTTCTTCTTTGGAGGTTTTTAAACAGAGGCTGGACGACCATCTGACAGGGGTGCTTTGAATGTGTCTTCCTGTATGGCAGAATGGGGTTGGATTGGATGGCCCTTGGGGGTCTCTTCCAATTCTAGGATTTTAAGTCCCAAGAAGAACATCAAGCATTATTTTTTTTATCTCCAGTTGTCTGGGTTCTATCTAGATTTTAATGTGAACAACTGGATTGGCCAAACTGGTCCTCTTTATGCCACCGCTTCCCTACAGAATCCCCTCCAAGTCCTTTAAAAGCCTGCAAAAAACTGTCAGTGGAAGCTACAGAACAGGATGAGTTGTGATGTGTGGGGAGCGGTGGAGGGACACCTGAAAACTGTAGAGGATTTCTGTACTTCTCTACCCTGTCAATTATAGAAACGCTTCTATTCCAGCTGAGCCACACTTCATGATTATGCAGACTAACAGGAGAGATAAGGCGCTGGTTTCCCCAGCTCACATCCCTGTTTCTTTGGTTTCCCTTTTCATTTAACTCTGTTTGTTTTCCTGCGTTTAGAGGCTTTGCACTCTGCTTTAATTTTGGACCCTCTCTGCCACCCCGATATCTCCTTTTGATTCTGCTCTTCCACTCCAGCTTTGCATATTTTTGTGGCATTTGAGATTATGCGCCAAGCCCAGACAATTCTATTTGTCAATTGAAGGTCTATTCCAGGAGGGAAAATGCTATTTTCAGAGAAGTATGTTTACAATTTATCTGCCATCTGGATTGGGAGGGAGGGGGACAGGGAGAGGAACCGAAATAAACGTGCCAGAGCTTCCCTTTATTAACGGTTTATATGTCTCTTCCTTATTTAAGCGTTGCTCTAAATGCCTCTATAATTAGTTGCAGAGAGGAATTGTTCCCCAGGCTAGTTCTGGCAGGTGTGGGAGGAGAGACGGTTTGCGCTTCAGTGCTTTTGAGATGCACGAGCGGTTTTGCTCCAAATCCATCCCTCTTTGGAATTTCCTTCACACCAGAGTTGTGTGTAAGGATTTCAAAAGGAAAATGAAGGGGATGGGTGGAAGGGAGATGAACAACACTCAGGACCTGCTCCAGATGAGCTTTTCTAGAGCAAATTAATGTTTCGGATAACAGGTCCCAGAAGCGTGTGTCAGGGGGTGGTGGGGACAGACCCCAGGGAGAGGTGCGATAAGGACTTGCAACAGGGGTCATACTTTGGATTGTCGCTGTCTCACTTGCTACTGGGGGAGGATTGGAAACATTTTCCTCCTTGCAACCTGATCACCTGCTAGATAGGCCTTTTTTTTGCCTAATCTGACTGTTGGCTGTCAAGGTGATCTTGATGTGGCCATTTACATTGTCTTATATTTTTTA
>NC_056528.1:19031656-19133624 GCF_019175285.1 Sceloporus undulatus | reverse complement strand
TATTATTATTATTATTATTATTATTATTATTATTATTATTATTATTATTATTATAGCTGTGGTGGCAAACCTATGGCATGTGTGCCAGAGATGGCACACACGAAGCCATTTTTGAGGGCATGTGGAGGGCAGGGAAGACAAGGAACAGGTGTGCATCTGTTCCTATGGTGGAAGTCCCACCCCAGAAGGCAAAAGTCCTCCCCCCCCCCCCCCCCCGGATGTCCCATTATTCTGGAAGTCCCACCTTTCAGCACCAGGTGAAACCTGGTGCAGGAAAACCTTTGAGTTTGGACACTCGGTCTCTAAAAGTTTCCCCATCACTGTCTTATTGTTTTCCCTATTACCATGTATGAATGTGAGAGCTGGGTGGTTAAGAAAGAAGATGGGAGGAAAATCAATCTGTCTGAGATGTGGTGCTGGGGGAGAGTGCTGAGGGTACCCTGGGCAGTAAAAAAGACAAACAAATTAATCCTAGATCAGAACCTGCCAGAAATCTCCCTGAAAGTCAAGATGACAATACTGAGGCTGTTGTACTTTGGTCACATCATGAGACAACATGACTCACTGGAAAAAACATTAATGCTACGAAAGGTGGACAAAAGTTGAAAGAGAGGAAGGCCACATGCTAGATGAATGGACTCTATAAAAGAGGTCACAGGTATGGGCTTACAAGACCTAAGCAGAGCAGTGGAGGACAGGGAGTCTTGGAGATGTCTCAACCATGTCAACGGATTGAGATCGACTCAATAGCAGTTAACAATAGTAAGACTGTTTAGTGATCTGGAATATGAATATCCATAAAGCCAGCGTGGTGTAGTGGTTTGAGTGCTGGACTATGATGCTGGAGATCAGAGTTCAGTTCCTTGCTTGGCCATAGAAACCTGCCTGGTGACCTTGGTCAGGTCACATACTCTCAGCTCCCAGAGAACCCTGTGATAGGTTCACCTGAAGGCACACAACAACAAAAGCGAATCCATCATAGGGTTTTCTTGGCAAAAAGATGAAATAAGAAGTCAAGCCACAGAAGAGAAGCCGACACATTTGCTATTGATCATCTGCAATGTGGCTCCTGGGAGATGTGGGTGTATATGTGTGTGAAATGGTTACTGTACCCGAAACTGAAACTTACTGAAAATTGCATTGAATAGCAGCCCTCCTGTGGTGTAAAGTGACTAGTGAGCATACAGCTCAACAGACACTTTGATAACCAAGATATACAGTATTTGTTACCTTTGTGAGTGAGGTGGCTTTATTTACTCATTGGAGAATAGATTCAATTATCCCCATAGCACACGGGGCGAGAAGGCAATTCCATGAAAGAACTGGGAGAAAAAAATTGCACATGCTTTCAGTTCTCAAAGAGTAGGCTATGTTGCATTGCCGAAGGGTTATTTTTGTACTCTTCCTCTCTTCCAAAGCCATGGAAAAGTTGGCCAAAGCAGAAAATCCGTGCCTTCCAACTGAACACAAAATGTACCAGCTTTTCAGCCTCTATGGAACGGTCTCTTAAAAGCTTTTGAATTTTACATGTGGTTCTCTAGGCTGTTCCTCCTAGGCAATGGTTTCTGGATCCCTGAGAACTGTGGAGTTTCTAGGGAGCTTGAAGTATTGGACGTGGGTGAAAAGAACGAGCCAAAATAGCACAGGAGTGGAAAACTTTTGGTTACTTATCCATGCATACATTTCCTTATGGAAGCAGTTGAACATTTTTTCTGGCTTCTTGGCTGTCCTGGATCTCTCTACCAAGAGAGGTAATGTAGTAGAGAGGAAGGTGTGGGTGCATGCCCCTTCCATCCCATCCCTCCCATTGCCCAGTCAATCATCCATTCCCTTTCTGGACACTTGCTTTGGGTGACAACAACCAATAGCAAAAACTGCTTCTCCTGGGCCTAAATTGGTCCAGAGGGGCCCACAACATACCAAATGTCCCCATGCCTCCTAGAGAGTATTTGAACCTTTTACAAAACTGTAAGATGGTTTATGATCCTGTACCAGAGGCCTCTAAAGAAGAGGGAAATGGCCTCTACATCCCTAGAGACCCCTTTGAAGCAAACAACTGAACTTTGTGGGTCTAAAGTTCACCAAAAATGGCCCAAGGTGCTGCAAACATCCCCACCTTTCCCATCTCTGAATTAACACAAAGGTTTGTTGTTATGTGCCCCCAAGTCAATTCTTAACTGCTGGAGATCCTCTCCCAGGGTTGTCTTTGCACTGTTCATTCAAAGGAGGTTTGCCAGTCCCTTTCTCTAGGAATGAGTGGGCATGACTTGCCTTAGGTCCCCAAATGGGTTTCCATGGCTAAGCGGGGATTTGGCCCCAGGTCTTCTGGAGTCCTAGTCCTCATCTGCAGTGTAGAAATAGTACAGTTTGGCAACAGTTTAAGTGCCATAGCTCAATGCTATGGAATCCTAGGATTTGACTTGCACCAAAGCGTTGTAACAGAGGAGGATAAATGACTCACAAAATGACAGACGCCAGAATTCCACAACTTTGAGCCATGACAATTAAAGTGATGTCAAACTGCATCTTTTCTGATTTAGTCTAGGGCCTGAGGTTCCCCACCAAGTAATCATCGCCACCATATCCCTTTTTGCATTACAATACAGAGGGATGGAGCGATTTCTCTGCTAAATGTACCTTTTATGATTCTCAGCCTGCAGCCTCCATTTCCCAGGTCTGCATTTTGGAGCTGGAGGTGTTGCATAATGTTGCCAGATCCAGACTCATCCGCAACTGGAAGCCTTCTACAAATTGATTTTCCAAGATTTCAGCTGTCTTGCTTCATGATTTATGAGGGTTTTTTTCTCAGGCAAACTCTGAATGGTGCGATTTTAATTTTTAATTTTTTTAAACATCCAGTTGCCTGAGCTTGCAAACTGTTTTGACACAGCCAGTTTTGCACACCTTGGAAGAGGTGATAAAAATTACAGGCGGCATTGCACTCGGTGCTTTTCACAGCCTTGTTTTTGCATGATTGCTTCCTCCCACCTTCATGGTATCAATCTGTAGGTTGAAAGGTTTTATATTCAGATTTAAAATGTCTTGAAATCTCCAGCAGTTAAGAATTGACTTGGGGGCACATAACAACAAACCTTTGTGTTAATTCTCCCTTGCCTTGCCTTTTAGGTTCTCCCTTGCCTTGCCTTTTAGAAATAGGTTTCTCCCTTTGAAAAGAGAAGAAAATAAATGGGATTTCCATGACTTCTAAATTATTCTGGCGCAGTAATTGTAGAACATAAAGGATATGCCTTCAATTCACTTATCAACATATGGGAAACCCTATGAACAACATTTTGTTGTTTGTTGTTGTTGTTTGTTGTTGTTGTGGTGGTGGTGTGACTTCAGGTCATTTCCAAATTATAGTGACCTTAAGGCAACTGTATCATGGGTTTTTCTTGGCAAGATTTGTTCAAAGGGAGTTTGCTGTTGCCTGAAGCTGAAAGACTGTGACTTGACCAAGGTAACCCTATGGATTTCCTTGGTCAAGTCACAGACCAAGGTGTCCAGAGTCCTAGGCCAATGCTCAAACCACTATGCCACACAGGTACATCCTTACTTCATCATAATTCAGATTCACGATTACATTGCTTCCGGTGGTCAATGAAGGATGTGGCTCTTATAATGATAATTCCCAACAGACTGGTCATAATTATGATTCATTTAGGTTTTAAATTATATAGGTTATACAGAAGAGGGTTCAAAGGGTTCCAGCTCTAGTGACTCAAGCATGTTTAGGAAGCGGGTGAAGAAATAAATCATGCAGTGAAATCCCCTGTGATTGGAAGTAACTGCCGCTGGTTTCATTTGTGATGATTCCTAAGAATGCATTTTTAAACATGAGAATACATAAATGTGTGGATGGAAAGTTGCTGTTGTTATTGTTGTTGATGTGTGCATGTAGAGATCAAGGGGATCTTGGGGAGGGGAAAGTTTGAGGACCACTGAGCTAGAGCATCTCCAGAAAGTAGCTGTCCAACTTCTTTCTGAAGACATCCATCTCTCTAGATAACTGATTCCATTGCTGAACCACTTTTACTGTCATGAAATTCTAATGTTTGATTGCAATCTATTTCTCTGGTAACGTAAAATCCTTAAACCTGGGCCCACTCTTTGGGGCAGCAGAGAAAAAAACTTGCATCTTACTCTCTGTGACACCCTTTTAGATATTTAAGAGGCTGGAATCCTTCTGCAGATTGCTATGGTTAGTTAATCGAGTGTGATCCTAGTGTACTCGCCTCCTGTGTCTTGTCTCTTTCTTCCCGCTGTGGAAGCAGCAACAGCCTTGCATGGCCAAGCTTGCTTATTGGTTACAGCAAGACAGCTGCTCTTTATTCAGTGTCCACGCAGGGTCTCTTAGTGCTTGCATCAGCGGATGCTTTGTACCTCTTGCGTTGGCACCTCCCTGATATCCATCCTTGCAGCTGGATCCGCTGGAAGCCTCCTTAATGCTGATGAATATAGATCCAAGTGGGGAATTCATTCCGGTTTTGGAAGCCTGCATTTGAAAAATGAGGCAAGCTCAGTGACAGCTCTGTCATGGGAAGGAAATCAGCAGGCGCAGGGATGCATACTTGAATAGTTTCCCCAATCTCACAATTACAGCCATCAGCTCCCATTCTGTCCCTTTTCCCCGTGACAGCAAACCCCTTGAGGACTGTATAATGAAATGGTAAACAAAACTGGGTAAGAATTTTTTGCTTCATTTTGTCATTTCAGCAGAAGAGATGCATATCTAGTATTCAGCCACAGTAAATGTTTTCAAGTAATGTATCATTAGGGAAGATGAGTTGGGGGCCCAGCAGCCACTAGAGGTAGAATGTCCTTCAGTGGAAACTTACTGAAGAAAAGTTTTCCTTGAGTTTAGTACTTGGCTCAAGGAAACAGAATAGATAGTTGGAGATCCTACATGCAGAACATGGAAACTGGAATTGTGCATATGCCACAGCATATAGCTATATCTTCTGATGCTAACCAATGAAGCCCACTTTGGCCCCTGCAACATGACCATTTTGGAGTTGCATCCAGCTAGTTTCCAAAGTTGGAGCTTTGAGTGTTCGACTACAACTCTGGAGACCAGGATTCAAATCCCCCCCTTTGTCCATGGAAACCCACTGGGTAACCTTGGCAAATGGCACTCTCAGTCTCAGGGAAAGGGAAAGACAACCCACTTGATACAAACCATGCCAAGAAAACCCTATTATAGGTTCACTTCAGGGTCTCCATAAGTCAAAAGCAACTTGAAGGCACACAACAACAACACAAGCCTTTCCCTTGCATTCCTCAACCCAAAGAACAGGGCCTGCTTTTAAAACAGAAGTTTCCCAGTTGAGCTTTGATAACAACAAATAAAGGAGTTAATGTCCCAGAACATCTCATGATTGGGGGAATATTGGAAATTTCTGCATACAATATGAGCATTTAAGCAAATCAAGAATTTCTTCATTAACAGTTCTGACAGATGCCTGCTTAACAACAAACGGATTCACTCCTTATACCTCTAAAAAGGAGCGATCCAAGGTGCCAAACCCAGGTTGGGTATAGGCTTTGATATCCAGTTTTAGCCATTCCTTTCCTACTCAAGCAGATAAAAAAAATCAAGAAACAAGAGCCAGAAAGGTGCAGGATACTTTGAAGCCACTCTCCTGCTGAGTTTCAGCTTTGTGCCTCATTGTTAGTCAGTGTATATCTTGGTCTGCAGTTGGCTCTTGCAAAGGAGAGTTGTTGAGATTTCACTTTCTTTCCTCCCTCCTCCACCATGTGTACCTTCACAGGGTCACCTTTCAGACTTAGTTGCAGGTGCTGCAGAGCAATCATCCCCATATTACCTGTTGGCGGCTGCTACAGGGAAAGGAGTGATTAATTTATCACCCTTTTCAAGGAGTTAAGAAAGAGGAGGTGGAATGTATGTTGGGGAGGGAGGAGGATGGAAGAAGAGGAATTATTTGCAACCCTCAAGTTTTGCAATTATTTGCATGCAAAACAGGACATTGCTTTGTAGTTATAGCTTTGCTCATGATCCAAAATCAGGGGAAAAAAAAAAGAGAGAAGGGGGTTTCAGAAAAGGGATTGCACACTCGTTTTGTGGTCCTGAGAGGCAAGTCAGCAAGTGTGGATCATTTTAACCAAAAGGGGCGCTAAGCAAATTAACAAATGCGTTTCAAGACAGGTTTGGAAAAGAGATGAAAAAGATCATGGCTGACATGCTATTTCCTTGCCCAAGAAAGGCTGTTTCCTGGACAAAATAACCACATGCAAATTTTGTGCAGAATGAGCCCCGAATGGCAAAGATTCTCAGGTGTCCAGGATTCTTCTCATCAGGCTTTCTTGACACGTTTTTTGGGGGATATTTTTCCAATATTTCCAAATAGTCTTTGGAAATACGCCTATTAATAAACTCACTCTAGGATTTCATTTGAACTTTAAAGGACTTTAAACTGTTTGAGAAGCTGAACTCTATCTTAAATAGGTTCAGCATCCAGGACAGCTCTGTGATCCAGCTTGGAGAGCTTCAAGGTCCTCTGTCCAGCTCAATAGTGGAACTTTATGATCTCATTGATATAGATGCTACTCCTAATTAGATAAACCAATCAAAGCTATGGAATTGATAGAAGAGGTGATTCACCATTTAATAATTAGTTCAATAGATCTGATTTTATTGGTCCTTTTGTTGGGTTTTGGTCTTGAACCTTCAGGATCAGAGGCAGTGATGGGGCAGGACTGCCCACATTTCTTGGCTTGTGAGCTCTCCATGGGAATACTTGGCTGTCCCCTGTTGGAGACAGAATAGTGAGCTAGGTAAAGTCTTGGTGTGTGACTGAGTAACTGTCATGTTCTTCTGAGACCTTGATATTCTTGGATAGGACAATGCAATTAGTTTATGTGCTCAGAGCACTTAGTTTCAGAAATGGTGTACTGGAACATTTGTGGAGCTGAGAGGCAGGCAGGCCATCCGCCTATTGCTCTTCTTTGTCGTGGGTTAATGGGACTTCAACTTTTTGATTGGGTTGCTTTTGAAAGTAGCTTTCAGCAGCATGCACAGAGGTGAATGGGCCCATAATGCGAGTGATAAATGGAACCACGCGGGGCTTTAATGGGAAACCCATTATCTTGGCACTTAAAAGCCATCACGCTCAGGCATGACAGAAGGTGTTTGGAGCGAAACAGCATTTTCAGGAGGCATATTTCAACACACAATCTCTCTTCCCAACACCGAGGGTCATTTTGTGAACAAGGCTGAGCTTAGCAGTTTTTACTGGCCTCATACATCTGGGAAATATAATTCGGTTGTCGCCGCCATCATCAACCACAGTTCATGAGCGGTGGTGGAATAGAGAAGGGCAAAGGGAAAGCGGCAGATGAATGGCAGGGAGAGGCATGTTGTAGGAAGAGCATAAGAATATTAAAAAGCAATGCTGGATCAGAGTGGAAGTCTCTTTAGACCAGTATTCTGTTCAGAAAAGGGTCAATCTTGTACCTATGGGGACCTAAGAAGAGTGATATTGCATTGGACTAAGGGCGCTTCTAATCCACAATTCACAGTTGACAGTCACTGTTTTGTATGGAAAAAAATTCTAGGGTTGCGCATCCGTAACTGATTCATATTCACAATTGCCGTGTATTTGTGGCTATTACAATAGAGTAATGAATATGCTGGAATGGTAAAAATTATTCCGTTTTGCTTTACTGGGAAGCAGCCACTGTAAGCAATAGGGGTTTGTTCTCCTGTCAGTCAGGACACAGCAGATGTTTTCAACCCAATTCTGCAAGCAATGTTGGGCACAAGGAGGAATTGCAAGAGGGATCCCACTTGTGATTCTCATACTGGAGGTTTGTACTAGCCCCAAATTCCTGTCTTCTCCTCTACAGTCCTTCTCAAGATGGCAACTGGAAGGTCCTAAACCATGGTGAGAATGTTCCCATATTCCCTACAGTACATTTGGAGGCAGTTTTTGTGGCAGCAGAAGCAGTGAGGGGTCCAGCCATCCAAAGTTTTCTGGGGGGGCTACTGTGCTCCCCTAAATTTCCATAGTTATTCATCCATGCTATAGGGAGATGTGGGTTGGAGGAAAATGGACTCTGGCCCATATAAGGTTGTGCATCCCTATGCTATCATGTCTTCCTTTGCTCATCTTTTTTCAAAGTTAGTCATGTTTTAGCCATTCAGCCATGATCAGGGCATGCTATGCTGCTTGAACAGGATATCATTTTCATGCACCTCCAGCCTTGGCTGATATGGGAAAGGTGTTGAAAAACCCATGGATTCCTTCCTACTGTCTACTCAGAGACTCTACACCTCCGTGGAGTCTGATCATGTATTCATCAAGCGCAAATCAAAATAGCATAGGAGAATTCATTGATGCGGCGGTTTGAAGCAGAACGTGGGAGCTGACCACCCATTGGGTTGCGCTTGGCAGGAAAGCCATATTAGATTGAGGTTGCCTAGTGACAGGACTGAACAGTGAGCTTCACGGGTTTGGGAAAAGCGAGTTCTTTTGGAATAAAGCTCCCAGAATCCTCCAAACGCCATAACCACTGACCAAAGTTTCAGAGAGCTGTAGAGCCAAACAGTAACTTTTGTAAGTTCTCAATTTGACCAGTCCCACTCTTTCTTAGGCTTTAGTCCTCCGCAGTTTGCAGCCACTTTATGCACTCCTGTACAGATTAATGTTCAGAATCACCTTAGCATCGTATACATATGTAAGAAACTATTGGCCATTTTGCCAAGATGTCAAGGTTGCAAAAACACAATTGCACATGTTTTTGTGCGTTCGGACTGTGCACGTTTGGTTGGACCATGTAAAGGTGGTGTAACACAATTGAGAGCCAGTGTCATTATGTAAAACCATTATGGTGTGGTGGTTAGATTGTTGAGGAATAGGACTCCAAGAGATCAGGTTTCAAATTCCCACTCAACTATGGAAACGCACTGGATGACATTCTCTCAGCCTCAGAGAAAGTCAATGGCAAATCCTTCTGGATAAATCTTGCCAAGAAAACCCAGTGAAAGGGTAGCAGACAAGGGTTCCAATCCTAGATCACCATCCATGGAAGCCCTCTTGGTGGCCTTGGGCAAGTCACAATCTCTCAGCTTCAGAGGAAGGAAATGACGTTTAAGGAGCCAGGATGATACAGTGTTTGAAGGTTGGTCTAGAGCTCCAGGAGGCCAGGTTGCCAATTCTCACTTAGCTATTAGGTTGCAATTGCAACTCCTCATTGAACAAATCTCTGATCAAACCTTGTAATAGATTTGCCTTGAGGTTGCCGTGTGTCAGAAATAGTTGAAGACATATACGGCAGCAGCAGCAACAAACAAGAACAACACAACCAACTCTGCACAACCCTGATGCACAACCCTGATGCAGAATATATATATTCTTTTTTACAGTCCTAATTTTAGTTACCTTCCCTAGCTGTGTTCTAGGCTGTTTTCATTATAACGCCATCTCCCCCTACACACACTCCTCCATGCGGTGTTGTTCCCCCCCCCCTTATTTCTTGCAGCCCTCCCTCTGTGTTGCATTTTCACAGTGTGCAAAAAGCCAATAAAGAATTTAACAGGAGGCAGCTCAGCACAGCAGCAAGACGGCTTAAATAAACGTGTTTCTAGTCTACCAGCACCGGTCTGGCTGGTTGGCTGAGCAGGGACGAGAGTATGTACCTAGCAGAAGATAAATTCCAATTTATGGTGACACAAAGTATTACCGTGCAAACAGCAAGCATCTGTCTTCTGCAGCCTCACACATGGATGTTCATCTCGGCAGATCTTGCCCTCTTTGCAAAAATGGTTTAACAGGTAAACAGGAAAGGAAAGGGAAAGGAAGAAATGGATCAGCTTAGCCAGGATCCTATTATGTTTCTGGCACGCATGGTGTTTGAGTGTTGGATTATGACTCTGGAGACCAGGGTTGGCTTCCCAGCTCTGTCATGAAACCCATTGAATGTCCTTGAGCAAGTCACACTCTCTCAGTCTTAGTGGAAGACCATGCCAAACCTCCTCTGAACAAATCTTGCCAAGAAAGCACTTTAGGATTGCCATGAGTTGAATGACTTGAAGGCCAACAACAGCAACAAATATCCCTCTGTAGGAATGGCTGGGCATTTTTATCCCATATTGAACAGTTACATTGAAGTCAAGGCTGCAGAAATGGTGTTGCATCCAGCACCAGTAACATGAGACTTTCCCCATGTTTGGAGGTCTGCTGCCCCACCCAGAGTTATTTTTGTCTGATTTTTATCCCTAAATTCCTTTTAGGGGATATGAGGGGGGTTTCCATCATGTTTCACATTCTCTCGACCACCTTCCAATTGTTAAATATGTCTCTCCTGGGCCAAAAATGAACCAAGAAGGCCTAAAATGCCCCTATATGACCTCTAGGGGAAATTGTTTTTTTTTTTGGGGGGGCATTTTGGAGCAAGAACATTTGTGGGGCAGAAAGTGGGTGCAGCCCTCCAAGGTAGGCTAATGTGTCTCCTAGCTTCCCACACTTGCCCATCCTTCCCTAGATCCAAGGTGAGAAATGCCTTTTACCCCAAAATCTGGATTCAGACTTTTCAGGGGGTCACTTTCCAGAGCATATTTTACTTTAAAGCATCTACTGTTGTTAACTACACCTTCGGAGAAGCATTTCAACCTTTTAGAAAGGAGGGGAGGTACACATGCTGGGAAACCAACAAACGTTGGAGAAAAGATCATAGGCACCTGGGGGAAGCCAAATTTAGACTCCAAAATTAATTGCATTCACAGATTTACCACTTTTCCTCTGGAGCCGTATACTTCATCCTCGTCTATTCCAACAAGCTGATAAAGTTCACAGTCTCACCTAGACTGAAAGGTACTGCCAGGAATTCCATGGGAGATGGTTTAAAAATAGCAATGTAGCCCACAAACCCCTTTCTCATAGGAACTGGAGGGGGGGAGAGGGAAGAAATTTAAGAGGTAGCTACATTGGGGAGGCTGTCTTGCACTGAACATGAGGGAGAGGGCATGTAGCGAAACTCAGTGCAATGCCAAGCGACTTGCTGAGTTGGTGGAACGACCATATTAGCACATTAGCAATTAGGCCGGTGTGTGCGCATGAGAGAGGAACATGACTCCCGGTGAGGATCCGCCACATGGCATTCAACTGTGCTAAAGTGAACAGTTCCGCAACAGTGTGACAACCTGGGTTGTACAAGATGTAATTTCCGCACTTCGCAGCTCTTTTTAGTTACACACCACGGGGAGGAGAGAAGAGTACAGCTGTCACTCTTTGAGGCAATTTGATCCTATTTTTATAGGGAAGGAAACAATGATGCTTTGGGAGGAGTGTGATTTTGGTGAGAAATCTGGGAAGATTTTGGTGACAACCCTGGTGCAATGTAATGGTATGTAAGGTGCACATTTTTTTAAGAATGGTACACATCAAAAGGGTGAGCTAGTGTGGTGTGGAGGTTCGAACGTTGGACTATAACTCTGGAGTTTAGGGTTCAATTCCCAGTTGATCCATGAAACCCACTTAGGGACCTTGGCCAAGTTACATGCTCTCACCCTCAGGAGAAGATAATGGAAGATCTCTGAACAAAGCTTGCCAAGAAATCCCCATGACAGATTTCCCTTAGGGTCGCCATAAGTTGGAAATGACTTGAAGGCACACAGCAACAACAGCACATCAAGGGAAAGAAGAAAATGTAATTTCCATCACAAATATGCTCTACAGACTACTGAGGCAGTTGGGATCTAGTCTTGATAGAGACAACTTCCAATCCTTTTGCCCTCGTTGCTGTCATTCCTGCAGACATTTTGCCACTGCTGTCACCTGTTGTTGTTGTTATGTGCCTTCAAGTCATTTCCAACTTATGGTGACCCTAAGGAGAATGCGCCAGTGCACAAAGGGTGGCTGTATATATCATGGCAGCCCCTGGGTGAATATGGATATTAGGAAGTATTCAATTCAGTTCTGCACGCATGTAAGGCCATTTGGGAAGAGGTAAGTCTCAAGCAGAATGACAATCTGTGTAATTAAAAACCTACAAAAATCCATATCGAAAAATTCAGCATGGAAGTAGAATTAAACTGTTAACCATAGCAAAACAATTTAAAGCATAGACTTTAAAAGGATCAAGAAGTTAAACCTTCTTAAGTCCATTTGCCTTCAATTCCAAAAGCCTGTCTGAATAAAAATGGACAGTGAACCCTTGTTATCCTCTGAGGTGTGGTTCCATGATCTCCTTTGGATACCAAAATCTATGGACGCTCAAGTCCCATTAAATACAATGGCATAACAGATTGGTGTTTCTTACATAAGTTGGCAAAATCAAGGTTTGCTTTTGTGAATGTATGTATTTTAAAAATGTTTTCAAGCCATGGATGCTTGAATCTGTAGCTAAGGAGGACTGAATGTATTTACCTGTTGATGGAAGGACTACAAGAAGGGGGCTATTCTGGCCTCTCTAGCAAAGTAGTTCCAAAATCTAGTGGCAACTGCTAAGATGGACTGGTCTTGTCTTCCCATCAAACATCCCTGTGAAAGTGGTGGGACTTCATGATCTGCTCCTTGCAGAACTTTTATTAGTTGCCCAAAGAAACCTGACTTCCTTGAAACACCTTACAGCAAATAGAAAAGCCTGGCCCTCTTGAGCACTGATGTTTTCAAAGGCAGTGCTCCTCCTTGTCACCAAACAAGCATCCAAAGCTTTACTCCTGCTGTCTGCTATGTCAGCAAAACCTCTCACTTTACTTGGAACCAGACAGTAAATCAGATGCCCTGGGCAGTGGGGACTCTTGTTTCATGTTCATCTTGCATAATGGAACAAGTGCTATGTCTGCTAAAGAGCTATTGACAGATGCCGAGCGTGTCGCCCTGGCCTCCAAGCCAGTTCAAATTGGCTCTGACAACCTAAGCAAGTGTTTCACTTGGGTCTCAGGAAAAAAAGAGGACGTGGAAAGAACAACACATCTGGGAAATGCCATGATTTTGGCACGCTTATGGAAGAATAGAGATGGTTTCTCTGGGGAGCACAAATGCAGCATCAGAAAGCAAAGTGACAAGGGGAAATGTTGATGAGGAGCAAAGACAGGGGGCTTGCTTCTTAACAAACTTATGACAGATTGGGCACTTTAAGATTAATGAATGGAATCCTTTTGGGGATTTACATCTTTGTAAGCGGACCTATGTCTACCAGAATTAGAATCGCACAGCTGCAGTCCTTGTAAAGGACTCCTGTTACATTACCACCTAGCAGAGGCAGCAAAGTGCTCAGTGTATGTTGGTGCCAGATGTGTCACATCAGTAGTGAGGTTGGCATTTCCTTTGCACCAACCAACATTCCCCCCATACTTTTGTGTACTTACTGCAGCCCTTTCCTAGCCATTCTGTGGCAGGCGGAGAACAGGAGAAAGATCATACCCTTTTGATAGTTGCAAAACTAGTACCTCCTTGAGTTTCCAATAGCCTAAGAAGATGGGCAGCTGATGGTTCAGGGAGCTGTCAAGTGAAAGCATATAGGATTATGCTAAGTTCCAAAAAGGACACGATAGACTGAAAGTAGATTTCAAAGTGATTCTTGCGGCAGAACGCAATGGAGATGTTGGGGTCATAGTAAAAAGGACTGATTTATTGTATTTATTGTCAAGGGTCTTGGGGAGGTAAAAATGAAAACTTGATTTTGGACTACATATCCCAACTTCCTCACCACTGGGACTTATGAGAGTTGCAGTTCAGCAACATCTAGAGGGTTGCACTTTGTCTATCCCTAATACAGATAAGTTGGAATAGGTTCCAAGAATGGCAACAAAAAGGGTTAATAGTATGGAATAACTGGATAGTTCTGAAAGGTGGAGCAGATGGCTATATTTAACCCGAAGAAACCAGGACATGATAGCACTCCATCAGTACGTGAAAGGCTACAACGAACTGTTCTGCTTCTACAGAAGGTGAGAGTAGATAAAATGTTAACTGTCCTCAAGTCAGTTCTGACTCAAGTAACCCCATGAATGAGATACCTCCAGGGCACTCTATTCTCTACACCTTTGCTCAGGTCCTTCAGGTTCAGGGCTGTGACCTTCTTTATGGAGTCTATCTACCTAGGATGTGGTCTTCCTCTCTTCCTACTGCCCTCCACCTTCCCTAGTATTATTATCTTTTTTAGGGAATCATGCTTTCTCATAATGTGGCCAAAGTATGACTCTCAGTTTTATCATCTTGGCTTCCAGGGAGAGTTCCAGCCTGATCTATTCTATGACTCATTTGTTTTGTCTTTTTGGCCGTCCATGGTATCCTCAACACTCTTCTCCAGCACCACATCTCAAATTGGTTGATTCTCCTATCACATCAAATGGCCTTCACCTATAGGAAGGTAGAGTTTGGTTGGACTTTATGAGATGAACCTTATTTGTATGAACAATCTGATGACGGTTATCAGAGAGGTCATACTCCATCCTGTTTAGTTCCTTAGATTATTGGAAGAGGCCCTCCTCCGGGAACCTCCACATACTTCTGAGATCCTCTCTCCAGTCATCCAAAGTGGGCATCCATGATGTGGAAGGCCCTAACTTGTCAAAGTTGACTTGCTCAAATGGCTTATACCTTAGATATGTGATAGAAAGCTACTGGTTGCCAGCCAGAGTAGGACTTTCCCCAACGTCACTCAGTAGGTTTCCACAGCTGAGGGGCGATTTGAACCCTGTTCTCCAAAGTCGTAGTCCAATCGGTGCTCAAACCGCTATAGCATTCTGGCTCTCTGATATATGTGTGCTAGGATGTGTCTGGTCAATACATTCTACCTAAAGCCAAAAGGCTCCTTCCCTTGCCTACACCACATCTATGCTAGATTGAAGATGGGTCATTTCAAACATTATAAATAAGCCTGCTGGCGGGTCTGTCTTTATTTGGGAACCCATTGCTTGGCTGCTTGTTTCCACTAATTTTCATGAACGTTTTCATGCTCTGGCAAAGAAAAGAAAATTTTGGCTATTGGTGGCAGCAGATGGAATCACACTTCGTTCTAGTTCAAGAAGCATTCACATCACGGTGGGTTAGGTGGAAACAGTAAACTCGATTTATTGAAAAAGATCTATTACATTTATGCCTTTATTACACAGGTTTAATTTTTTTTCCTTCTTAAAAAAAATACCTTGCAGGGGGCACTGACATATTCAACTAGAATATGGATGAATAGGTTACTTGGCTGTGTGTGTATGCATGTGCACATGTGTCTGTGTGCATATATACACATATACACAATGCACACATTTGAAAATGGGGAGTGGTCTATGCATCTGAACCTTTGCTTTAATGCCTTTATTTTCTCATCAACATTTTTTTTCAAGTCATACTGAGAAGGGAAAGGGGATAAAATTAGACAGAAAGATAATGTCTGCAAATACAATAAGTAATTTTTATTGCAATATACCATAGCTAAGTGGTCTGGGAGAAGAGAGAGAGAGAAAATTGGGACAAGGTTGAAATAAACTTCAGTACAATTTTACAACACTTGGTAGGATTGGTTTTTGTTTTGTTTTTTGACAGAAGCACCAAACAAAAAAATAAAATAAAATAGAAAACAAAAGATCCCTTGAACAAGAAATGACCAGAACAGAATCACATGACCTAAGTTACGCTGTTTCTTATGTCTCTCCTTCCATAGGTAGGAGCTGGTGTTTCTTTTTTGCAGATCCACACATTCAATCTTTGGTGGCACTTTCCAGAATTTCTACAACAAATGGAAGACGAACTAGTGCAACGCATGCTGTTCTCAAATGGCTTCATTGCTGTGTGTGATGTTCTAACACAGTGGGGTTCAAAGTTTCTACCTTCAGGAAATCTGTTTTGTATTGATTCATTGTCAGAAATGTTCCCTGAATGTTTGCCATGGAAGAAGAATCTGGGGCATAGTTGAAGGTGTAAACTCAGTTTATGTAAGCGGCAGAGTAGGCATGTTCACATCACTGACACGTGTGAATGGAAGTGCAACCTAAGCAGGAAAGGAGTTCCCTGACCACTAAATGAACATATCTCAAGAAAATAGAGAAGGTTGTTGTAGTTGTTGTTCGCAGTGGTTGTTTCCACCACTAACACCTCCTTGCTATAGAGGGAACCTCTAATACAGATGGCGGTTCTGTCCTTCAAGGCTACCTGACCCATCACTAGTATTCCTTCCAACTTGGAGTCTTTGATGTATAGTCTAGCATTCCCTGGTATATAACTTTGAAACCACTGTTTAAGAATATATATATATATATATATATATATATATATATATTCCAATCAATTAGAAAGCAAAAAAGACATGAGCAGAACCCAAGAAACACAACACAAACCCAGGTGGGATCTGCTAGCATGTGGTAGTTTCCAATGAGGAAGTACCCCCCGAAACCCCAAGACTTTCACTTCTGCAATTTCTCTTTCATGGATGAGATACTTTGCCAAGAGAGCAGTGGGGACAGACATCATATGAAGGCTCTGATTCACAGTGATTGTGATGTCTTTCCTTTACAAAATACACCTGCTTTCTTGGATATGGATCTTAGCTGTGAGTGGATTGCACCTTCTCCCTCTCTCCCTCTCATCCATTTGGGAAGACGGTGGAGACAAACTATGGAGAAAACTGATGTTTTGCATGGAATGGTTGAGTTGCTACAAGCACCTTTCCTCCATGGCCTTAAGAGAAAGGCCTTCTTGGTCTAAAAAGCTGGTGGTCCTCCAATCCTGACTACAGAACATTGAACAAACACATAAATTAGCACCACAAATAGTCTGCAATGAAATACAGATCTGCCAATAATGATCGTCATATGAAATGCAAGAATATCCTATGGGTTACAAAGGGGGAAACAATGGTAAAAAACCCCTCTCCTTAAACACACCCACACATAAATGCACACTCACAAGTAAACACAGTTTTAATACTTTCTGCATGGGTCATCAAAGGCACCATAATGCAAATGACAGAAGCAGCAGGTCTACATATGGAGTATGATCAAGTTGGCATGTAATTCTATTAAAACAAGGGATTAGGGTCTTAGAAAGGTGCTCCACTGGACTGAAATGCAAAGAGCTTTGAAGGCAGGTTGATGGCAGGGAACCGCCAGTGTTGTCATTCAAATATATAGCACCAACAGAGAGAACTGTAAATCATAAAAAATATAAGCACCTGGGTTTTTAATTCCTTATTTATTATTATTATTTTAAAAGAGAATCCATTTAGAATGGATGTCCCTGCCATAATGCAATTCTCCAGTGGAAATGGAAGTCTGAAAAGAATAATGTTCTTTGTTAAAGGCATTAAAAAAAATAACCGACCTGTACATGGAATCAAGTGAAGGCAGAAAAAAGTGACAGAGCTGACCTCAAACCTGTGCTAGGAGAAAAAAAACAACCCTTAAAAAATAAAATGTTGGTGTATTTTGCAGCAAGATCCTTCCCTCCCTAAAATGGTCCATGAATGAGTTTGGTTAAAAAACTATTCTCACATTCCTCTGTGTTTTTCGTTTCTTTGGAGACATGCTTCAGGTTTGTCTTGGTCGTCACAACTATGCAAGCGTAAATGCTTTGTTGTTTGGATCCCAAAAAGGAATTTCCCTTTTGACACTGTTTGGAAGGATTTGCTTGTTGCAAGGCAGTGGTTCCCAACCTATAGGTCGTGGCCCCTTTGGAGGTTGAACGACTTTTCGCAGGGGTCGACTAAGACCATCGGAAAACACATATTTCTGATGGTCTTAGGAACCAAGACCATCGGAATTAAAGGGTTGCGGCATTAGGAAGGGTGAGAACCACTGTCCTAAAGTGACAACCCCAACTGCAAATGGTCCTCAAAAACTGCAAGTTTCCAAAGACTTTCTCACACAGGAAGTCTCTTCCTTAGAAAAACTATTTTCCTTTCTGCTAGGGATGGAAAGAACATTCAAAAAATGATTTGGAAAATGATGTCAGGAAACTGTGAGCAGGAGAAACCTGGATTGAAAAGTATCTTGGTGGTTTGGGGCTTATTTTGTGCAAAATTTGCATGCGGGTTCATTTTCTGCACAAAAATACCAGGTGTGAATTTTGTACAAATAAGTCCTAGACAGTGAATAGTCTTCAAAAACTGCACAATTTCCAGAATTGGGAAGTAAATTGCTAAAATTACTCATTGTTTCCTTTCAGAACAACATTAGCAAAGTATTACGTTGTTAGGGCATGTGTACTTGGAGACGTAAAACCGATTGGACTTTAGTGGAACTTCTGTTATGCATCACATAAGGCTGCAAACATTCAATCTTTTGGTGGTGGCATATTGGATATTCGGAAAAATGACTGCTCATTAAATTACCGACAGGGAACATGGGGGTGAGTCACATGCATGTTTTGAACCCAGAAACATTTTATATTTAATATAATAATATACAAATATTTACTTACAAAATACAAAAATAGAAGCACCTTTATCATATGGGGTATACAGTCAGAACCTGGCCTTTTTTTTGAAAGGTGTAATTGATTTCAGTTGTTACTTTGATCATCTAAGCATGTTTAAAAATCGAAATACCCAAACTTTGGGTGGGGGATATTCCACATGGGTTCTGATTGAAACCCCAGTTGAAGACATAGAATCCTAACTAGGAAGGTTCTTGGGCGTCTTTAGTCCACGTTCACCAAAGAGTGGCTGGACGATGCGTGGCAGATGTTTCTCCATGACATTTCCAGAACCTTCCAGAAATGGGACGCTCTCTAAATCAGTGGAACCTCTTCCGCCGAGAATTTCGGCGAGGCTGTTGAGAATTACGACAAAAGCTAACACCGGTCATGTTTTATGGTCAAAGTATTTCTGATGGAGAGGAACAGCCATACATTCAAGCACAGGAAGATGAGCCCTTCAGTGGTCTCAAAGAAGATGCATAGAAAGAGGGAGAGTATGTCAGAAGAGGTCGTTTTTTGGACAACGGATTACAATTTTAGGTCATGTGATTCTGGGATGGGAGCAGTCTGCCACGGGAACAGTTTCCGTCTCCGACGAGAAGGCTTTGGCTTGTTTGGTGTCCCCCGGCAGTGTCGGGTCTCCGGCAAAACAGGAAGGAAAAAAACAAATAAGACAATAAACCCATCAAAACTGTCCAGTTTCAAAACGTGCACGTGACGGTGACAAAAAACGTAGCCAAAAATTAGAAGGCACAATGAGGTTACGAGGTTGCTCATTTGGAGACTAGTTTTCCGAGTGGCAATTTTAGCCCATGAAGCAAGCCGGTCCCACCTCGAACCCAAACTTCTGGGATGCTTCTCCAAAGTCATTGAACATGATGTCGACAATGGGGACTTGCTCCACTTTAGGAGTGTCGATTTCTAAGATGGTCTTCTGATAGCCCTTCTTTGCCTGGAGAATGAGAGGAAAAAAGCTTAAGGTCAGATGAGGAATCTGACTTCACCATCAAGGTTAATTATCTTATAGAGATGCAAATTCTGGTTGGATTTATCCTAGCATGGTTCACTGCAAGATGGTGAGATTTATCCATTTTTACCCTCTCAAGAAATCTTTTGTGGGAGTTTTGGCGCATTTAGTTTGATGAGTAGTATTAGAAAATGTGATAAAATGTGTTAGCATAGATGTATTTTGCAGACAATAGTTTGTATCCTATTCTTATGTCCTACTAGAATTGACCCATTCATTCAATCAATGGGATTTACTTGTATGTTGACTTGCCAGGCAACAAAGGATCCCATGGGTCTAGTCTAATACCCAAGAGGGTTCAAGACACAGATTCTTGGGTTCATCCAACATCAAGTTTCTAGAAAGCAGACTATTTATATTTTCAGCATCAGGCATTTTGCACAGACTGCATTGAAGCATTCTGCATATTATGGGAAATGTTGTTTTAAAAATGCAGAACCACACGGAGACATTTCAGGACAATTGCAAATGGCTGACATGTAGACTTGTCAAGTCAAGACCGAGAGAGAGAAAGTTTCTCTAAAGTGATGTTCCTTCACCTCTCTAGCCTTGTACTGGGTCAGGGCATTGATCCAACACAGCTGGTCCAAGGTTTGGACACTGACTATTTTGTCACAATATTTTTGGGTATGGTTAAAAAAAATGGCTTTCCTCTTCTTCCTTGCAACACATCTTGCAGCTTTTTCTTTGTTAAATGAATGAATTTACATGCAAAAGAGCAGAGAATTTGCCTCCATTGCAAGTATGGTTAGTCCAGTTGCAACAAATGGGATAAGAGGTGGACTGGGTAGAATCTCTCGTTCAACAAAAAAGTTGCCCACCCCAATTCCCTTGCAAAATAAGTGCTTCACCAATTATTTATGCCACCCCACATTCCTGCAAAGTGTTATCTTTCCTATAAAAGAGTTCAAGATTTTGCGCAAACACTCACTGCACAACCGTCAAGGACAGCCCTGATGAAAGGATTGTTGTCGTAGGACATCTCTTCGTCATTGGAGCCCAGGAAACGGATGGCCTTGTCGTAGTTGCCGGCAGTGGCATCATGCCATGCCACAGACTGGAAGCAGTTGTAGGTGACATTTTGGTGGGCAGAAGCACTCAGGAGCCTCAGGAAAGTCATCTGTACCACTCCAATGGGGTTGCCCTCCGAATCAACGTAGGAGAGCTGAGGACGAAAAAGGAAGGAACGAAGAAGCAAAGGATGGGCTATACTAATATTTATGCTGTGGGAAAATGTTGTCAGGAATTCCATCTCATAGCTTCAATACCTTTCACATGCAAAGATGGCACCGCTTGCACTTAAATCACACAGTCCTTCAATCCCCACCATGAAGACCAGTCAATCATTCATATAAAACAACCACCATTAATCAATTAAAAATCAATCAATCCAAATTAGCACAGGCATTTTTTCAAAAGCAATTAATCAATTAAAATCAATCGATCAAAACTAGCATAGACATTTTTCAAAGGCAACGTTCTTCCTCCCAGAGCTTGGAAATAGTTCATTACAGTGAAATTGCTTTCATTCAGCATTAAATGTTTTTTTTTAAAGCATTTTAGAAGTCAGACTTCATTAAATGCCAACAGGATTGCTTTTTGAGCAACAGTTTGCTCCTCTCATTAGTTTGTTACTGACCATTTTTAGTTGTTCCAAGTGACCTTTTTTCAATTGAAAGGTGCAATACGTTAATTAGCATGTGAAACAGTGAATTAAACCTTTCCCACTTTCACTTAAATAAACGAATTTGCTTTCCTAATTTAAGCGCCGAGATGTTAACACTCAATTCTGAACTCTGGTTATTGGGAAATAAATGGGACTGAAGGGAATTGCATTTGAATTTCCAGAAAGGATGCAGTGCATTTTAAAAACAATGTTTAGATCGTGTTTCCAGAAATTGTGATCCAGGTGGCCTACAAAGTCAGAAAACTTGGAACCGAAAGAAACAAGCGTGGGATTTTAAAGCCAATTGAGTCAGTTTATGAGAACTGAGTCTCACAACAAAGACAGAGGTCTCAAAGTTAAGAAGAGGTGAAAAGATCTGCAAAAACTAGTATGTTGAGAGAAACCAAAACATATTTATCTAGAAGCTTGTAGCTTAAATGTAACACAAGGCTCTTCTAACTAAACCCCAAAAGATGGGCAGGATGAAATACCATAAACCTCTATGAAGCTGGGGAATGGTGCCCATGTTCCCTTCCATTTCAGCTTCACACTTTTTACTGCAGCCTTGGTCCACTAACATGGCTCTTGAAAAAGGAAAGACCTAGAATGCAAAATGTTGAGTCTAGGAAAAGTCAGGCTACTCAAAAGACTTGATGCCCCAGGTAGTTTTGTTTCAATTGATAGTTAGACAGAAATGCTTTCAGGTTAAATCCAATTTCTAATGGCACCTATAGTACACTCATTGTATCAATGGGATCCCCAGAATTCATCATCACTGATTCAATGGGTTTACTCTTGTTGTAACTAGCAACTGAATATAGGCCAGTGGTTCTCAGACATTGGCCCTTCAGATGTTTTGGTGTACAGTTCCCAGAATATTTAACCATTAGTTAAGTTGTCTGGATCTTCAAGGAATTCAAGTCCAGAACAGCTGGAGAATCAAAGTTTGAGAACCATGTATTATTGGTCCCAGTTTACAACTTGACCAGGAGATAGTCATTTACCTTGAAAGCATTGGGTAACATGGAAAGCAATGGGATTGTGCTATAAACAGACCAGAGAAGTTCATAATTCACCAAGAAGACATAAAAAGAAACAAAGTGTATACCAACCAGTTTCCTGGGCTGCTCTTCATTTTTGTTTTGAGAGGTCAACATGACTGACCAGAGTGAGCTGGACATGCCAGATGACAGACTAAAGATAGTGTTACCAGCATCTAGAAGACGGATTTCTCAAATGGACAGCTTCTGTCCAGAGATGATCACAGTTTCCAAGCCCTTTGGGCTAGGCACTTTACCTATTTCAGCCATTTTGGGTAGGTGGGGTTGATATTAGAAAAGTATTGATGGCAAGAGAGGGCTTAGGACTGGAGCATGGATTTGGTGTGGCTTCTGGCTACTTATGACGCATGCATCATTTAAACAGCATACCTCCAAAGTGACCCGAAGCAGCTTTATTTTGGCTTATCTGTATGGGGCCCAAGTTAGTTTTAACTGCTTTTAAATTGTCTGTTTTTAAATCAAGAAAGCATATAAATATATATATATATATATATATATAGTGGGGTATATATATTTTAAGTTGATTTTCTTGTAGGCTGCCCTGAGATCTTCAGATAAAGGGTAGGACGGAAATATTTTAATATATGAATAAATGACAAATACTCTTCAACAGCGGGTACACATCTTTCTTTCAATCAAAATGTGGTGTGGGTTTTCTTGTGTTTGTTTTTACAGTTCATCTTTGCATTGCACTGTAATGTGTAATCTTTATAAAATCCACAAAGAGCCGTCGAACGTGCCCCGCGAGCTCCTTCTTTTCTTAAATATTGGAACAATAAGCGCCTGTGACAGAAGCCATATGGCAGCAGGTTTATAATGGGCTTGAACAAGCACAAAACCCCATTAAGCTCTAATGGGAGTTACGGATGCGTTCCAGGGCTAGTGAAAGCAGGGAGGGATGCAACAGAAATTGTGTAATCCCCTCATTCTCTCTTCCAAATGGAAAGACATTGCACACGAGGAAGGAAAATTAACCCCTTAAGATCAGCTCTCAACCATTGAAAATAATTTCTTTTTGTGAAGTCGAAGGCTTTCATGGCCGGCATCCATAGTTATTTTGTGGGTTTTTTGGGGCTATGTGGCCATGTTCCAGAAGAGTTTCTTCCTGACGTTTCGCCAGCCTCTGTGGCTGGCATCTTCAGAAAATGCTGGCATGGAAGTGAGTGGGGCATATATATGTTGAAGTTGTCTAGGTGTCTGTGGATTTCAATGGCTTCCTTGTACATTCTGACCTATAGTTGTCTTGGTAAGCTGAGTGAACTCTCTGGTCTGGATGGTGGTAGGTCAGAGGTAGACTACATCTGGCCCAAGCTGAGGTATTGGTGGTAATCTCACCCCAAAATTTCTCCCTTCCTCTTAGACCACAAGCTGTCCCAGGTGGTGGACATTCCTACTTCATGCTTTGTGATCACCTATCAGATGTCTTCTAGATGCTGGCGGAGATGTCAAACACAAGAAACAATATTGGTGCAGAGCAAGATGGTGGAAGCAAAGTTGAGAGACTGAGAGAGCAGCTTTTTTCATTAACCCAAATACAACAGTAGAAGACAAAGTCCCAACACAGCACATATGTATACACACACACGCAACATAACTGGAAGAGCTCCAGTACACATGGTGGATAATGATTTTACAGATTAGTATAGTGTTGTGAGTATAACATCACTGGTATGAAGACATGAAGCTTCTGTGTTCCTGAAGAAGTTAGCAATTCTAAACACACATAAAACAAAAGATTAAAGACTGCTCCATGAGCCAGTGTTGCACTGTCAGCCTGCAATGCTCTATCAGCCACAGCCATGGCTCTTTCATGTGCTCACCCAAACATTGAGTGCAGAATGATGAAAACTGAGGCTGGAGGACTGTTTTGTCTTGTTTAAATTTGAAGATGGTCCGCTTTACCAGGAGCATTGGTTTTAGAGGACAATGTCATATGCATCAGCCATTCCTCCTGATTAAGGATGACTGTGTCTCCTTTCTT
Source organism: Sceloporus undulatus (assembly GCF_019175285.1). Classification (NCBI taxonomy): domain Eukaryota; kingdom Metazoa; phylum Chordata; class Lepidosauria; order Squamata; family Phrynosomatidae; genus Sceloporus; species Sceloporus undulatus. The sequence goes on along the minus strand of NC_056528.1, from coordinate 19,109,515 downwards.
GAAGAAGACTTCAGACAAAGTGGGTATGGCTTATCTAATTTTGTCAGAGCTGTGCTCAGATATGGTTGTTTCCAAAAGCAAACTGGAAACTAGGGCCTTATTTCCTAAAGCTTGAAGAGGCTTACTTCCCAGGCAAACATTGCTTTCCAATGTTACAGAAACCATCTTGTGAGATTCAGACCTAAAGAACACCATTTGATGGCAGAGAATGTGCAGAATCTCTGTTCCTGGTTCCTGTGTTTCCTATCTCCAAAAACTACAGGAGTAATGGTATCTCCACTTTGGAAGCAAAGTTGGGAAGGTTGCAGAGATGACGAAGCTTGCACAATATAGCCTAGATACAACTGGTAGTTCTGTATGAGTAGACCTATTAAATAAATTGCTAAGTGAAACCTTAAAACTTGTATCAATCTCACTGGTATAGTGGGTCTATTCTAGTTAGGACAAGGCATGGAATCCAGGTTTATGTTCTTTTTTAGAGAAGAGTGAGACACATGCAGTCCTCCAGAAATTGGACTGTAATTGCTAACATTCCTCACTCTCACAAATGTTACCTAAGACTGATGGGAGTTGCAACCCAAAATCACCTGGAGGGTTGCATGATTCCCATCCCCAATATTGAAAAACAAAAACAAAACACCTGCCTGCTTTCTTAATCTTTGGTTCCCCTTTCTGTTTTTTCATGAGAGCCAAATTAAAGTTGAATATTGTTAGATATATAGATGCTTTCTCAGTCAAATATTCTGCGCATATATGTTCTCCAAGGGTTTCTTTGATGTTTTCCAAGAATTTCTTGGAAGACCCTCAGGAAAAGGACCTCTTGAGTGGAGAATTATACTCCTAATCTGCAGAGAGACTTCTGGGAAGCTCAGAGAAGATGAAATGATGAGACCCCAGTTCCACACATTCCATCTTAGATCTGCATTTGGACCTGCTTAGCTTGTGCTTATTAGTCCAGCATGCACAGTGAGATCAGTTTGGGATTCACAATGGAAAAGTGGAGTGTGGCTGGCATGCTCCATTCTGGAGGCAGTGGAGGGGAGCCAAAAGCAAAGCCACTTACCAGGGACCCCCGTTTGAAATGACTATACCACGTGGCAGGCTGCTCTTTGGGCCAACGAGCCATTTTACTCTGCAAAATATGAGAAGGGTTAAAGCCAAACAGCAAACCAAATGCGGGAGCCTCTTACCAGTTTACCACGCTTGAATTCACTGAACCAGGAGCCTGGGTTTTCCTTTGGCCATGAAGTAATTCTAGCCTGGAAATGGTAGAAGAGGTGCAAAGAGGAGAAGGAAGAGAACAGAGACAAGACAGAAATGTAAGTGAATCCAAGAGTCAAGCATAGCAGCACATTTAGACTCCTAACTCAAACCTCTCCAACCTGTTATGTTAAAATGTATATTGGCACAATTGTGTGAACAGAGGTGGGCAACTGAGGCTGGTCCGAGGCCAATATTCTGTTTGTGGGACCCTCCAGGATTGTCAGGAACACCAAAAAACGGAACCCACAAATCCTTATTTGGAAAGGGGAGGATTTGTTGGTGTTAAACTGTGCAGCGTAACCCTGCAACCTATTGGCTTTCCTATGGTCTTTCAAGAAAGACAATTCATCCTTTTCTCAGTCACAAACAGGGCAGACTGGGGATTTGGGAAGGGTTGAGAGCTTTAAAACCAACCTTGAAGCTCCAGGGTTGGATTTCCCCCTCTCCTGCTTTAAACACTTTGCTGAGTTTTTTATCTCTTGCTGACACAGAAGGGCTTATGGAAACAATCAGAAGAGACACATTTATGGAGCAGTTCCAAAAGCATTTACAGGACTGCATGTCACACCTCCTTGCAGCAATCTTTCCAACCATGTAAACTGGGCTGGTATTTTATCCTGATGTAGCACAAGATGGTGGACAAGAAACTGAGACCACCCAGAACATTGATGAGGTTTGGAACCAGGTACCTCCTGGTTTACAGACACAACTCCTGCTAAACAATCATTGAAATGTTACGCATCTGCTTGCGATGTGTTGCTGCAAGCAAGATTTGAAGCTTGGACTCCTGGGTTCATAGTGAAGCTGCTGAGCTACAATCGGAAGGAGGGACAAACCATAAATCTATAGCTCTTTTAAGGAAGAAAAGCATTCCCTCTGCACAGTGCTCTGAATTGCTTGGAGGAGGAAAGTCCACATTCAGCACATGATAAACAAATGAGACCACGGTGGAAAAACCTGCAAGCGGAGGATCATTTTCAGAGTGATAAGTTTATTTCTTTTCCTCTACAAAAGCAACGAGCAACTTCTGAGACCCAGGGGCCAATTTTTCCCCTCCATGACCCACCACAAGCTTCATCCCCCTTGAAAACTCAATAAAGGTACTTCTGGTTTCTGGAATTCTACTTCCATTTCTTTGGCTGGCGATGGGGAGGTCCTGCTTGTTGTGATGTGCCTTCAAGTCATTTCTGACTTATGGTGACCCTAACGCAAACCTGTCATGGGTTTTCTTGGCAAAATTTGTTCAGAGAGGATGCTTTTATCTTCCTTGGAGATAGATAGTGTTTGACTTGGCCAAAGTTCTTTTCATATCTTGTACTCCTGAGCCATGTATTCCCCATCCTTTACCTGTGCATTTGGTTCTTGTGGCCTAAACTTTAAAAATTGCATTTGTCTCTATTAAATTTCATTGTATTACTTTCTGCCCAGTTTTCTAGTTTATCTAGGTCCATTTGAAGACAGGAACATTAAAGATTAAGGTACTACCTTTAGGAAGAAAAAACTAAATGCACAAATATAGGCTGGGTGACACTTTGCCTGAAAGAACAACATGTGAAAGGAATGTAGGAGTCTTAATAGGCCATAGCCTAAGCATGAGTCAACAGGGTGATGTGGTACCCCAAAAAGTCAATGCAATTCTATGATGCATCAACAGGAGCATAGTGTCTAGATCAAGGGAAGTAATGGTACAAGTCTATTTTGCTTGGGTCAGTCCTCACCTGGAATACTGTGTAAATTTATGGATACCACAGTTCAAGGATATTAACAAGATGGAACACATTCAAAGGAGGGAGACCAGGTTGATGAAATGTATGGAAGCCAGCTTCCATGAGGACCAACTGAGTTGGATAGCTTTAGCTTGGAAAAGACAAGGCTGAGAAATGACATGACAGCCATCTTCAAATGAATGGATGTCTTGCAGAAGACAGCGTGAAGTGGTTTTCTGCTACCTTGGAGGCTAGATCACGAACAAGTGGATTCAAAGTACAAGCAAAGAGATTGCATCTAAACATTAGAAATAACCTCATTACTATAAGAGCTGTTTGGCAGTGGAATAGGCTGCCTCAGACACTTGCCTCAGACACTTGCCTTCTTTGAAGTAATGCTTCAATTGTGTATTCCTATGTAACAGAAGGCTGGACTAATGGCCCTTGTCGTCCCTTCCAGCTCTAGGATCTTATTATTTTAAATGCGGAAATGAATATAGATGCACATCCAAACTTAACTGAAAGCAAAATTGCAGGTAAATCCGAAGCCTCTTATCTAAGGGTCTGGATGAAATCCAAACAAGGCTGTGAAATTTTTCAAGCGGTATTCATACAGCCGTGCACCAGTCTAGTTTCCTGCCTCAAGACAAAACATTCCATATTTAAAAATACAGAAAACAGCTGTCTACCTTCTTCTTGTAAAAAATGTCAAAGGAGGAAATTTTGCAGCTTCCCATGTCAGATCCGTTTTCTTGTTTCTTGCCCTTCAGCAATGGTTAGCATCAGGCATCTAACATGATTTTCACAACTGTGAAGTCTAGCAGTATTCTCTTTCTCTTGGTAAAGAAAGCGCAAGATGACACATTGCCCAGTCTGACCGATGCGGCCGACTCACTTTGGGGAACTCTGAACTGGAAAATTAACTACTTGACTTCAAGGATCAAACTTTTCACCGCAACTTTCCACATGCCTATAAAACAATTACCGCCTCTCATTACTTTGGATTTAATGGTCTGTAACCTCGAGAGAGCTGACAGCAAATTTTGCTGGTGGAAAGCAAAAGGAGAAATTAATATTGGAGGTCATAAATGACCTATTTATCTAGGAAGGCTGGAGGCAGTTGTATCAGATCAGCTCTACTATTTCCATTCTGGAATATTAGAAAATAATAAAAAATGAAAAGGATGGAAGCTTGATGTTGTAAGGTATGGGCATCTTTGGTGCGGGGCAGATCAAGGACTGCTGGATCTGATAAGATCAGATGAGATAAGAAACTGATCAGAGATTCTTCAATGAGAACATCAATAAAGAAGTACAAGGTGTCTTGAAAGGCATGTTGCCAAACCATGACCACTAGGAAGACACCCCAGTGACAGAATTCAGAGACATAGGCATATTAGTTTGAAATATATCAACAGGCAAAGGGATCATGCAGCACCTTTGTGACTAGCTAACTGAGCAAAAGACCTTGTAGCATAAGCTTTCATAGACTTGGGGCCCAAACAGAGAGGCCAAAATAAGGCTGCTTTGAGTCACTTTGGCGGTATGCTGTTTAAATGACACATGCATCTAAAGAGGCCAGAAGCTGCACCAATGTTGCACTCTAGTCCCTAGGACTGGAGCATGGCTTTGGCGCAGCTTCCAGCCTCTTAGGATGCATGCATCATTTAAACAGCATACCTCCAAAATGACCCGGAGCAGCTTTATTTTGGCCTCTCTATTCAGGCCTTTGATTTACTTTTCCAGATTCATGGAGTGAACTGATGCCCAGGAAAGACTTTTGCAATCAGACTGTATGAATAGTCATAGAAATGCAAAACTTGTGAGTGTGGCGATGAGGGGACAGGTTTAGTTTTGACTATGTCTGTTGAGGGACAAACGCACAAGGAAAGATGGTGCCTAAGGTCATGGGTGCATGACCATATGAAGGTTGGAGAGAGTTTTGGAATGTGGGATATGCTGGCTGAAAACTAGAAAGGAGATATGTTAAGCTAGCCAAGAGAGTTCTCATTGTTATATGCGCAGTGCGCCAAGAAATCATTGTCTCAGTTCCACCCACTATTGAAGGATTGGAGTTTGTGGATATATTCTAAGTCAGCTGTTTCTCTTTCCGATCTTTCATTTTAATTTTTTTAACAACAGAAAAGCCATTTTCTGCTCAAAACAACCATGCATGGATTTTGCGCAGCTTAAGTCCTGAAGTGCAAAGAGCCTTCAGAAGTGATGTGTCTTTTTGAAGGCCTTCTTGGAGAAGGAGGAAACTTGTTAAACCACTTGTTGCTTCCTTGAAGAAGACATTTAGTGAAAAATTACATTCCTACTTTTGAAGGTGTTTCTTCCCTTGTGTGAGAATGAAATAAAGCTTTACAACCCTTGCTAGGACTACTATTGAGCCAATCTTTCATGAAAGTTTGTCTTCTGTTGTGGATAGGTTTCTGAAGAACCTTGGAGTTCTTGTGACCATATCTAAAAAGGATCTGAAATGGAGGGGTTTTAGACCTGTTCTGCAGGACTAAAAGATTCAGGGGATAAAAAGAGATTGTTCTCTTTAAATATTCCCAGCTGTCCACTAAATAAATAAATGCATAAACATCTTACACAACTCCTTAATACGGGTGTATATCATTTTTTTACCCCAGCATATTAACAGGTCTCATTATTTCTTTATGAAATGCAACACAGCTATTTTCCTACATGAATACATATTTTATATCCAGCCATGAAAAATAAGCCCGTTTCAGGACAGTGAGCTATTAGAGAGATAAATACGCAGCATGAATAAATAAGCATAGATATCAAATTTACGCAGGCCTTTGACCAATAGTATCTCACTTAGACAGCAGCGCTGTAATTGCGGGGATGCACCCCTGGAGCAAAGGAATGAATGGGAATTCTCTCTGATGTCTTGGAGGAAGACATCCAGTCTTGAACTTCCTAGCTTGAAACTTTTCAGTTACCATTATTGTGATAGTTCTCTTTAGACCAAAGATGGGGAACTGAAGGCTCTAAGAAGTCTTCTGGGTCTCCTTTCCAGGGGTGGGACCAAAATACCAGCTCATGTTATACACAAAAGCTCTTCCTACCAGATACATCACAATAACCTCTGGATCAGTAAACATCTGCAAAATGGTCGCCAATGTGAGGAAGAGAATGATGGGAAGGCTAGTGAGAAAAAGAAGAATTACTTACTCCTTCTGATTTCTTATCTGGGAAAATGCAAGTTTCACCGCCAGCTGTAAAGTTACAGTAAACTTTGAAGGAATCCCTGGAACAGCCTTGGTTAGGATCTACCCAGTATTCACCTGGAATTGGGAAACCAAATATATATATATTGTTTTAAAAGGGAACAATAGCCATAAATGTCGCATTCAACAGTTTGATCAGATTTAATTGTTTTGAAATCTATATTACAATTAAAATTAACCCACTCTTTAAAAAAAGAATTATAGAGCCAGCATATGCATGGACTTATCAAGTTTCCATGGTTCAATCTTGTTGGATCTAGGTTTTATGACACCCATTGTTCTTTATAAGCAAAGGAAGTCTAACTTTTCAGACATGTGTAAAATTTAATATCTGCACAGTATTTTGTTTTGGTTCCTAAATGAATCCTCCTCACCCCCCTAAAAAAACCCCATCTCCTGCATACCATCTGGGAAGTCTGGATGACAAAGTTGGAGATCTTTGCAGGTGCGTGCCGGATTGTGCTGAGTGCCCAAGGGATGTTTCATCTGCTCAATTTCCAGTTTCAAAGAGTTTAGGGACCCAAAGATCTCTTCCATGCCATCAGCATAGTCCATGTAGTTGTCAGTGTTGGCAGCATCATCAACCAACTGGCTGGCATCGATGTTCCTCCGGGTCCGCTTCGAGGAATGGATGGGAAGAGGTTGGATCACTTCCCCGGGAGGACCCTTGGATGAAGAAGGACAGAAGTTGGATTCGGGAAACATCATACAAGACAAAGAATACACTAGGGAAGGGGATACAAAAAGGACATGACCAGCTATGGTCTTTACTGATGATCATACTCACAGGAGGCCCTGGTGGACCAGGATGGCCCATTTCACCCTTTGGACCTGTTGGACCCTGGAAGGAATGACACAAAAAAGGCCATTATCTGTGAATGGGCATTTGTACAGTTTGACACCCACAACATCTCTTAAAAATGGCCACTGGGATGCAAACAATGTTCACAATTTTTCCCACCAATAGAAACACTGAAACAAGACCAAACTGTCAACCGCCGTGAGATTCTCCATATGACAATGAAAGTAGGAAGATCAGTGCTTCCTCCCATCCCCGTTTCCCATGGTTTTAGGCAAATATATATTTACAGTGGACCTTTGCCTTACGTGGGGGATCCGTTTTGGACCCGCGTAAGGTGAATTCCGCCTATGCTTGAACCCCATTCACTTGAATGGGGCTTGTGAATGCAGTGGTGCAGCGGTGCACGCACGCTCCATTCATCTGAATGGGATGCGCTGCCCCTTGCGCTCCCGGGCGGCTTGAGCACATACACTTAAAGCCACGTATAATGCGGGTGCACTGTATTTTATTTTTATCTTGTCTTTCTCTCAAAGTGGGACCCAAGGCGGCTAACATATATAAACCACAGAAATTAAAATTGTTCCATTAAAATCATAAAATATAAAAATTACAAATATAAAATTTAAAACACACAAAGTTAAAATTAATAATCTAAGACCAACCCTTTCATCCCCCAATAAAACCAAGCCTGCCAGATCTTAAAAGGCCTCTTTAAGTAAGGCCGGTTACAGGCTGCCAAAATAAAGCTGCTTCGGGTCTCTTTGGAGGTATGCTGTTTAAATAATGCATGCACCCTAAGAATCTGGAAGCTGCACCAAAGCTGCCCTCCAGTGCTTAGGAATGGAGTGTGGCTTTGGCGCGACCTCTGGACTCTTCGGACCCATGCATCATTTAAATAGCATACCTCCAAAGAGACCCGAAGCAGCTTTATTTTGGCAGTCTGTAACAGGCCTAAATTGTGCAATATCATGTTGGCTAATCCCATTAAGTCACATTTTCAATGAAGAGTCAACACGTAAGTAAATCCAATGGATTGAATGAATCTACTCACAATAGGATTTAGGTCCCTGCATCTTTGCACACAAAAATGCATTTTATAATTAAAAAAACCCAGCAAATTAAATAAACAACATAAATTAAATAAATAAAATGAACCCACCAGAGGTCAGTGATGGCGAACCTATGGCACGCATGCCAGAGGTGACACTCAGAGCTCTCTCTGTGGGCACATGTGCCATCGCCCCAGCACAGAGTTTGCTAGAGTTTGTTACTAGAAAGCCAGAGGGACACGGCACTTTGCAGTAAATAAGTGGGTTTTAGGTTGCAGTTTGGGCACTCGGCCTCGAAAAGGTTCACCATCTTTGAATCTGACCAATAGCATCTTGAATTCAGACCAGAAGTATATTGGCAACCCGTGCAATTCCCCCAGACTGGTGTTAGAAACTATTTGAACTGAATTCCATTGAGGAGTCTAGCTGCTGCATTTTGTACTGCTGCAGTTTCCAAGACACCTTCAAGGGCAGCCCCACAGAGACTGCACTACAGTAGTCTAACTGAGACAGGGACCAGTGTATGGACTACAATAATTCATCCCTTTGCATGGATGAGCAGTCAGAGAGTGTCACATGATTTTGGAATGAAAACTGCAACTATTGTCTCTTGCTCCCATGGGAAAGAAGAACCTTTAGGATGGCCCTGTGTGCATTCATGTGTGCTTTTGCACCTTTAGAGTGTACATTCTTAAACACTGCTATAGAAAAATGGTCTCAAAGCATTGCCCTAGGGAAACAAAAACCAGGATTATCTGAACACCTTGTAGGTGACTATAGAGGGAGGAACTGGGAAGAAAGGAATGTGGCTAGATCACACCCATGCCCTTGCTATTAGCCTAGAAACTGCAGTGTTATTTGTATTGCTAGTAATAGAAATATTCCTGTTTTTGTAATTTTGACGTCTGCACTCACCAATGATCCTTTAGCACCTTTTGTACCGGGAGGACCCTGGAACAAGACAGAAACCAAACCAACCATTAGACAGCTGCTGCTTAAACAAAAATAGCATTGACTTTAAAGTTAGCTATTGATTACAAGAAGAAAACATGAATGCAAATACCAAACCAATTGAAGTATGCGTATGTTTCAACTGTCTTTAAATATTAAACGAAAGATAAAATAAGACAAATGCATCGATTGAACATTCTAAAAATGAGGGATGGCTTGCATTCTTAAATCTAAAGCAATTTATCTTTCTGAAATGGCACAAATGTTAAATGGTACATAGATGGAAATGGGCAATGGAATTGATAGCACATCTAGCAGGATCTGAGAAAGACAGGGTGAAACAGCACTTTTGTGACTGCTCTTTGCTTCTGTTGTAGCATCTGGAAAAGGGGGGGGGGGGTCAGGGCCATTAAGGCCAGTGAGTTGGTTCTATACTTTTTGCCTTCCAATGAACCTGCATCTTTATTTTCAGTCTTTGTGTATTTGCCTTTTTTGTTACGTACCGGTAGTCCTGGTGGACCAGGAGGACCAATTGGACCGGAAGGACCTGGAATACCCTATGAGAAGACAAGAAAGAACAAAATGAATATTTCAGATACATTCTCACAATGTCTGTTCTTTCACCAGAAGCTTTGCAGGAAATGATTTAAGTAATGTGGATATTTAAAACACACACACACACACACTCACACAGAAAGAGAGAGAGCAGAGACTTCTTCACATGAAAATAAGTCTTGCAAGTATGTGAATGTACAGAGATCAACTATTTTAAAACACTGCCGGAGGAGAGTTCTATATACACCATGGACCACCAAAAAGACAAATGAGCAAATCCAGACCAAACTATCAACAGAAGCCAAAATGAATCATAGAATCATAGAGTTGGAAGAGACCCCAAGGGCCATCCAGTCCAACCCCCTGCCATGCAAAAACTCTCAATCAAAGCATCTCCAACAGATGACCATCCAGCCTCTGTTTAAAGACCTCCAAGGAAGGAGACTCCACTACACTCTGAGGAAGGAGTTTGGTCCACTGTCTAACAGCCCTTACTATCAGGAAGTTCTTCCTAATGTTGAGGTGGAATCTCTTCTCCTATTACTATATTGAGCCATCATATCTTTGGACACTTCATGAGATGACATGATTGGAAAAGACGATGATACTTGGTTAAAGGGGGGTAAGTAGAAGAAAAAGAAGAATACAACATTACAGATGTGTTGACTCAATTACAGGAGCCATCAATACCAAAAAGGTCCTGCTGATTCAATGGAGCCTTTAAGAATGGTTGAAGAAATTTGTCATGGATATTCTTGGTGGCCTACCTGTTCTCCTTTAGGTCCTGATCCCCCTTGAGGACCTGGCAGGCCTCGGTCTCCCTTTTCTCCTTGCTCACCAGGAGGCCCAATCAGACCAATCAAACCTGGATGACCCTAGAAAATAAATAAAACGGAGACCATATTACAGGATGAAACAAAAAAACAAAGAACCATATTATGTACTAACACCTGCTCTGGAATGATGCTTACATGCACCACTTTAAAGTGAATGTTAATAATCTGCACATCCAATGGAATAGCACATTGGCTACCATCCTGTTTCCAGGCACAGAATCATAGCATCTTAGAGATGGAAAGGAACACAAGGATCACCTACTCCAAACTCCTGCCATGCAGCAACACACAACTGAAGCGCTCCTTAAAGATGTCCATCTAAACTCTGCTTAAAGACTTCTAAAGGTGAAGAGTCCACCACCCGCTGAGACAATCTATTCCACTATGTAGTTTTTGAAGTCTGCATTTTGGGACATATTCTGCACAAAATTCACACACGGTTGCAGAGAAAGCAGCACTTTCTGCATAGGAAATAAGACTTCAGAAATGCTTATGAACCTCCTCCCCATAAGAAGGAGAACCTAAGTGCATTCAGGAATTCCACTGCCTGTTTCAGATGTCCAGTTTTGGAAAGCACACATCCATTTTCTAATGCAGAATCCTCACCTTTTCTCCCTTTGGACCCGAATCGCCTTTCAACCCAGGTAAACCGGGTGGACCCTTTAGAGGAAAAACAAATAAAAACAACTTTAGGCATAAAGTTCATCTTGAATCAGTTTGGATTCATTATTTGAAAACCAACGTTCCAAGCTTCTTATCACTATGCACTCCCCCACACAACAAATGTGCATTTTTATATGCAAAACTGGAAGGTGCATCCCATTCAGACCCTTGTGGAACTGAGGAGAGGAGGTTGATGGTTCAGAGAACATGTAAATGGATGCATTCGACCTCCAAATGGACAAACAAAGCACATACCATTGGACCTGGAGGTCCATCTGGGCCTGGTGCACCTGGAAGTCCTTGTTCACCCTGCAAAACAATAGTTAGTGATTATCATTTGAATTTGTTTAACTGTCTCTGGTGTTATGTAGGACCTAATGAATGTTATAATTTCTGCTCATGAGTCAAGTATCTTTAAGAGCATAAGAACAGCCATGATGGATCAGACGATAAGCCTATCTAGGCCAATCTTATGCTCTCTGCCAAAGTCATCCAGATGCTTCAATGGGAAGTCCACTGGCAGAGCAAGAGGGGATTTTGAACTTGGCTTTAGAGCCAACAGGATTTCTGGGATCTAATGGAACATGGGGATGTTGATGTGATAGTTTCTTCTTCTTACAGATAAAGGAATTTGTATTATTGAGTTGTACAAATACTCACAACTGGGCCAGGTATTCCTCGAAGTCCATCTGGACCAGGTTTCCCTGGAGGCCCCTGAGGGCCCACAGGACCTGTCTTCCCGGGTGGACCTTCCAAGCCACCCTCACCCTAGAGATGAAAAGCAGATGAGAAATCAAGATGTTATGGAAAACACAGACCAAAATGGAAAGCAATTGAACGTTGTCTGTCTTGGGTGCTAAAGTGTGTTACCTTGGCACCTTTCTCTCCCTGCCGGCCTTCAGGACCTGCTGGCCCAGGAGGTCCCTGAAACAAGAAGGGGAAGAAGAAAGAAAAGGAAATCAATTTGGTTCACATGTAAACCATCCATTGCTTCTCTCAATATCTGTGTGTCTTGGTCAACAATATTGTGTGGTTCCTAACCAATATGAGGTTTTGGCCTGTCCATGTGTGACAGCCATTTTGGGTGATGTTCTCTGGGTCTTTTAGAGAACCATTTGAGTGTGTTAAATTGTGTTTTACTTGCCCCTGTCCTTCTGTGCTTTCCTTTTAACTTGCTCATGAAAGAAACTCTGGCTATATTAAGCTATAATATATCAATATAATGGCCTGGATCCTGCTGGATAGTCCCAACACTTGAATCAATTGTTGACTGGTGAGTCAACAAAAGGACTCTTAACATCACCAAAATCAAATTAATATATTTAATGTAAGCCACTCTTAGGCCTAAATACGTTAAAAGCACCAGATCCTGTCTGATCTTGGAAGCTACACAGGGTCAGGCCTGGTTAGCATTTGTATGGGAGACTGTCAAGGGATACCAGGAGCTGTAAGCTAAATTTAGTAGGAAGGCAATGGCAAACCACCTCTGAGTGTTCTTTATTAAAAGAAACTTTGAAAAATTCAATTCACCCGCCATAAATCGACAGGAGACTTGAAAGCACATAATACGTACATATACACCTCCAGTAGTTTTATTTTTTAAGTAAGATATAACTGAAAGTGACAACGACAATAACTCATTTTTGGACAAAACTGTATTTTGATAGATAAAACATATAACAAGAACTGGAAAGTAATGGCATGCAAAGGGATCTTGTAGCACCTTTGAGACTGTGTGAAAGAAGTTAAACGCATAAGCTTTTGTAGACTTGGTCATGCATTTGATATATTTGTATCTCATCCTTCCACTGAATGGAAACAATCCCCAAACTGAGTCAGCATTGTTAACCAAAGGAATAAGCAATTGATGTATGAAAGGTGATTTGAGTTTGAGAGCAGAACTACATGGAGCTAGGATGGTTAGAGGAGTGTGAATCATGTAACCTGTGGGCTGCATGTGGTCTGAATGTTAATAGTGTGGTCTCTCTCAGACACTACCCCCTCAATTTTGATCTATGTTTAAACTTTAAAATGCTGGCAGAGGTGACTCCTCCTGTATGCCCACATAGAGTGGATTTCCTCTTGAGCAGTGACTTTCCACCCTTACAGAAAATCCTAGTTGCTCTTCAAAACCAGCAAGGTTTCCAGTTTCAAACTGGAAGCACAGAGGCACCGGTTCAGCCTTATGTTTCCAAGGGCTGGAAGGAAAGGGTTCCTCTACCTCTTTCTTAGGTTCTGTTTCCAATTTGTCACCGACTGGCTTCCATGTCAATATGTTGGTGATCAATGTGCTCTACACCCAGCCTTTAAAGGAGCTATCCAATGCACTGGGCTTATCCAGGCAAGACTTTGGAAAGTTCTTTAAGCCATCAGATGCACAAGGGAACAGATCAGGGAGAACTTAAACATCAGGAAGAACTTCTTGACTCTAGGAGCTGTTTGAAAGTGGAAGAGACTGTCTCAGAGAGCAGTGGGCTTTCCGTCTTTGGAAGTTTTTAAATAGAGAATGGATGCACATCAGGAATGCAGTACAGTGGTGCCTCGGGTTACGAAATTAATTCGTAACGCGGCCGCTTTTGTAACCCGAAAAGCCTTCGTAAGCCGAATTGCCATAGGCGCTAATGGGGAAAAGCCGCGATTCCGTGCGAAAAAGCCGAAAAAAGCACCAAAAGTTTTTTCGTAACCCGAAAAAACATTCGTAACCCGAAACAATAATTCCCTATGGGATTTTTTCGTATCCCGAAAATTTCGTAACCTGGGTATTTCGTATCCCGAGGTACCACTGTAGTTATGTATTCCTGCCTGATAGGGGGTTGGACTGGATGGCCCTTTGGATCTCTTTGATCCTTTGAAAACCCATGGCAGATTCATTGGTCCATTGACATGGAACCCACCAGCTACCATTACAACTACTATGTCCTCCCTCACCAATATTTTTTTGGGGGGGCAACCAAGTTGAGTATTGGCTTCTTTCTCATTGAACAGCAGACTACAAAAGCACCACATGCAAACAAAGCCTTACTTTATTCACAGCAAGGCTGTCAAATTACACAAGGTAATTGCAACTAGTGGCATTATCAGTTGCTATGGATATATGTGTGTGTATGTCTGTGTATTTTAGGAGCAGTTATTGGAATTCTCTTCCTGTTCTCTACATTGATTTGAAGAACTTGTGTCTGCAATGAATGGCGTAAGATGCTCTCATATTCCATATGAAGCGTTGAGGCTGCTGAGCCAGAGAGGAGATTATAATGACCCCTGATTGCATTTCAATATTTTTCACTTCAAGGAAAAGAAAAACAAGAGGCACATTGTCTCTCTTGAATGACAAAACCGAAAGTCACGGTTGGAGCAGCTCAAAAGTCAATGAACATTTTTGATCAGCGTTGCTCCTCATTACGGGGTGCAATGCTTTTATTTATGCCCAAAGATAACTTACTCTTTTCCCTGGTGGACCTGAAGGACCAGGCTCTCCAGTTGGACCAGGGGAGCCCTGAATAGAAGAGAGAAAGAAAATTAAAGTAATTTCATTATCAGATTTCTGAGAACAGCCTCCAAAGAGACCAAACTCTGATTAAAGTATCAGAGAGAATCAGAAAATGGAGGCAGGTCTAAGAAACAGACATCAGAGTTCACTCACTGTCTGCCCAGATTCGCCATCATCACCTTTATCACCTGGTGGACCATCTTGACCCTGACAGAAAAGACAGAAGCATATCTTCACATACCACACCCAACAATATATATATATATTTAAAAAACATACGTTTCTGAAGATCATCTTGACAGGTTTAAATTGCTAATCCTTCAACATAACCCTTCACCATAAAATTTGTAGGTCATTACTTCTATTCTGGAGCAAACTCTTCTTCTCCTCTAGATGGTCCCAGGGATGAGACTCTATTAATTCTTCATGCGAAGAATCAAATGTCTAGCACAAAATGTCAGTTTCATTCTCCCTTCCTTTTATAACAAGTTTCTAGCCCAATATGACCTAAATCCAATTGTTCATTCCAACAAGAGTAGACGTACTGAATCAATGAAATGTTTGTAAGTATTGACTTGGCATATTCCCACTGATTCAGTGGATCTAACTATTGTGAGACTGACAACTGGACTATATAGGAAAACAACTAGTGAGTGTTTCCTATGACTTTCCTCTCCCTTCATTCTTCTGTGCAGTAAAGAGCCAGACTAGGGTTAGCCCTTGATTTTAAAGCCACTTACTAAGGAGTAAACTGGCCGGTGAACAGTTTGTTTTCTCCTGCTGCAGAGACTAGGACATGGAGCAATAAATTCAAATGATAAGAAAAGAGATTCCAACTAAACATTAGGAAGAACTTCCTGATGGTAAGAGCTGTTGGAAAGTGGAATGGGCTGCCTTGGAAGGTGGTGGAGTCTCCTTCTTTGGAGGTTTTTAAACAGAGGCTGGATGGCCGTCTGTCAGGGGTGCTTTGATGGTGTCTTCCTGCATGGCAGGGGCTTGGACTAGATGGCACTTGGGGTATCTTCCAACTCTATGGTTCTATAAACTAGAAGAAGAAAACTAATATCTTCAGTACTTACAGCTGGACCGGGTTCGCCAGGAGGACCTGGATCACCAGGGAAGCCAACTGGGCCCTAGACAGATGGAAGGAATGGAAACAACATTATTTACAGACACTCATTGGGACTATTTCAAGTACATAACACATTTTTCAGAATTAAAACCTGAAGAGGGTGCTGCATAAAGATGTAAATTTGGGACAAAACACCTGATCAGTGGTGGCTTTGCTATGCTATACTGATGAAAGATGCATTGAGGAGCTTGTGACAGATGACAGTCATTTGATGGTGTGTCCCAACATACTGAGATACCCTTCCTTGTGAAGAATGACAGCATCTGAGAATCTTTTTTACAGCCTTCTATTTCAGCACTGATAATAGTAAAAGCCAAGGATGCACGGATTTGTCTTATTCAAGAAACAGAGTCAGTTCCGCTGACCCAAGGAGGATATCAAAACACCAACTTCCAAACAGAATTTGCAAGACAGGTTCTTGTGGGGGTTTATTCATCAAAAAATGGGTGTGTGGGAACTGAAGCAAAGGGAGTCTGACATGTGGATGAAGTGGCCCGAGGAAATGCATTCCCAAATAGACACACTGATTGGTTGCCCTTTTCAGCACTGTTGGGTCAAGTAATATATCACTGCAATGGTTGCTCATATTACAAGAAAGAGTCCTAGCCTGACCATGTTGCAAACACATCCTTCAGGGGCAGCTATGCTAGTCTGTTTGCAGCAAAACCCACAAAGATCCCAAATGACAGAATATTTTTATGTCTTTAACTGAATGTCCTCCGCTGGTATATGTCTGTAATAAAGATTTATTCTGTTCTTAGTCTGTCTCCAAAGATTCAGTTGGCACCTTTAGACTCACCTATTTGTTAACAGCTTTTGGGTTTTAATACTAAAATCTGTTGGAAGGACCCGAGATTCCCATTACTGTGTACCACCTTTTAGACTAATCTCGCTTGTCATTTCCACAGACTGTAGTATAAAAACCAAAAAAGAGACAAAGTTCAATACCTGAGTTGTATCATAACACCACCACCACCACCAACAACAATTCTATCCTATCCTATATTGGGACACTCAAAGTGGCTTACAACAATTAAAAAACATTGTTAAATGTCCACAAAATAAGAAGTTAAGACACAATTAAACAATCAGAAAATATTAAAACCCGGTTAAAATGTGTATCATTAAAAGCTCACACCCACCTACCCACACAACAACTAGCAATAGTAAATACATTGTATAAAATGGGTCTTCTATCATTGGGTGCACTATACCCATTCTATTATGGGGAACAATTATCCCCACACTATTGAATTTTGTTGTGAGTGGACTTTTCCCCCCTGGAAATATACTTTAAAGGCCTTGTGGAACTCATGGGGGGAATACACATTGAGTTGGAGGTACATGTGGACCATGGGCTGCACTGTCCTCACTGGGGTAGAAGAAAGAGGTGAATGAGACTCTCCAGTTACAGAAAAAAAAGACTGTAGACACATGGTAGACTGAATATGATTGGTTAGGTCCAACTAGAGTAGATTCATTCCATCCATTGTGAAATGACAAGTCAACACAGAGGTATATCTAAATCAGAGGTGGAGAACTTACAGCCCTCCAGGTTCTAATGAACTATTATTTCCATCATGCTGAAGGAAGTTCAGGCATGATGGAAATTGTAGTTCATAAGAACTTGGAGGGATGTAGGTTCCCCATCCCTGATCTAAATGAATCAACGAGTCTACTGTAGTTAGGAGTATCCGTAGGATTTGGCATTAAAGGGAGTATCATAAAATTCTAGAAGAACTGAAGCAGGTCTCTATGAAGTGGCCCAGTGTTGGGAAGTGACAAGTCCTCAGGTCAAAGGAGATGAAACTCAACCTTTTGATGTTATTTAGACACTGTCAAAAGCTCTCCTAATTTAAGGCATCACAGGCATTTGAAATACAGGCGGAGGCTACTTACAGGGCTACCTTTGGGGCCATCATCACCTGGAGGACCTTTGGGGCCAGGAGGACCAGCTGCCCCTGAAGGACCTGATTCACCTTTTTCTCCTCTTTCTCCTTTAGGGCCCTGTCAATGAAAGGTGAGAGGTTAACAGTCTTCTCTATGACAACACCTTGAGAAGCATCCTAAGAAACTGCAAAGGAAATTATGCAAAGAACCATGACTTATATTAGTACCTACATACAATCCCTCCTCCCTCCCTCCATGCTTGGTGTCAAGGAACAGACAGTGGAGAACTGGTTCAAGATGTTTCATCTACCAAGAGTTCAATCATCTGGATGAAGTGAAAACAACAACTGGCAGTTTCTGAAGGACAGAGAAGGATGGGATGGAAGCAACGCTACTTGATAAACATATAGCTCAAGAAAGCTGTATTGGAGCTAAACAGAATATTCAAAAATATTCAAAGACTAGTTGAAAATTGGTTAAAAAAACAAGTTTCCCAAGTATTGGGAAACACTGACTAAAAGAAACCTGGACTCAAGAGTATCTTCATAGTTCTGGACTTATTGTGTGCAAAATTTGCATGTGATATTTTTGCACAAGGAACGATATTTTCTGCAGAGAAAATAATATTTTGTTCTTGAAGAAGAAATAAAATTGCTAAAGTTACTCACTGGTTACTTCAAGAACAAAATCAACAAAAAGCACATTTCCTATCAGTTTTGAATCTGTATCAGAAAAGGGTGTTGGACTGTTATGGGGTTTATGAGTGCCATTTTGAAAATCTCTTGCAACCACTTTCTGAGTGCCAACATTAGTTCATCTCTTCTAGTTCACCTCAGTTCCAAACTCATGAAAAAAAAGAGAGAGGGAAATGGTTATGGCCCATGTGTTGCATGATTTCTACCCGTTTTAAAGGTTCAAACTTACTGGAGGTCCAGAATCTCCAGGTAGCCCAGGTTCTCCAGATTCACCAGGTTCACCCTGTCAGTTGCAAAACACACACAAAAAGAGATATGGTTATGCCCTTTGTTTTGGATCTTGGGGAAGAAGGTAAAAAAGCCCTCCGTCCCTTCTTAACACTTGATCTTTGCCTGACAACTGATGGGATCCAGTAGTAGTTTAATGGAATCCAAACCTATCCAACATGACTCAGTACAATTTTCCTCTTTGAGTGAGTAGGTGGGAGGTATACAGGGGTTATTTTTGAACCCAAACATCTTAATTCTTCAGCTTAAGGCCCTTCCTGAACTAACCCTCCAAGTTCTTCCTATTCCATATGTGAATTATTGCAACATTAACGTTGCCAAACACATCTCTGTGTTTATTGGAGTGGTTGAATGGAAAGGTGGACCACCAAAGACTTCAGAGGTTGTACTCAGGGGATCCAAGGAAATCTATATAAAATCTTCAAGCAAAAGCATCCTCGCATGGTCCTTAGTATCTAATAGTAATGTGGGGATTGGTAAAGCTGTCCTAGTGTAATATCTCTGAGGAGTGCATTCTTAGTTTGTCTTAGTTGGTTTTCTTAGCAGTAGACTTTCTTTAAGTATTCAGCACATGGCAAAGGACTCTTGAGTGCATTCTTCATTTGCATACTCTACAGTTTTACCCTCTGTAAATGCAGCTTTCTTGTTCTACAATTTTAAGAATCTTCTAGACAACAAGGCTAGACAGTCTGATATTTCCAGGTTATGGTTTTACGCCTAAAACATTAAGTAGACCTTGATGGTTTATTGCCCAGAAGCCTTCAAAGTGCTGAAGTCAACCTAGCCCTTTTCTTTCAACCTGAAGTGTCTTCTGCATTATGATCTTGCCTGCAATCTCTCATTGTTCTCCTGATCTCATCTACACCTCCTAGGCTGCCTTCCTTCCTTCCTTCCTTCCTTCCAAATGGCTCCTTGTAAAGCCCCTCATCAAAATGGTTTCTTCATAACTTAGGTTTACAAAGTATGGGTTACCTTCTCACCAACAGATCCAGGATTTCCAATGCCACCTGATGGACCTTGTGGCCCATCAGCACCTGGGGACCCAGATGGACCTCGTGGCCCCGGAGGACCTGGAGGACCCTGCAGGAAGAAGAAAAGAGACATTCCAAGGGTGGAGTTATAAACTCTTTCATCTAGATATACATGGTAACTGCAACATTCTAATGAAAATAGAATATATATATTTGAAAGCACCTTACCATTTGGCCAACATCACCCGTTTCTCCCTTCTCACCAGGAGGTCCAGGTAAACCCTGTAGAAGTAATTAGAAAGGATTTTCACTAAGGAGATCATGCATTCTCATTTGTTAAAGCTAAAATATATTGCTGGAAAATGTAAAATGGGGGAAAACCTTGCATTTGCAAAAACTTTCAACTTGTATGAAGCCAAGATTGTTCAAATGGCTCCTTGTCAAGCATTAGCCCAACATGAAGTGCCCCAAAAGAACCTTGATCTCCAGAATGATTTTGGTGAGCCTACAGTCAATGGGATTTATATAAGTGTTGACTCACCATTCAACAACTAAGTCCATGAATCTAGTCTAGTGGAGTCTATCAATGCAATTCAGGCATCAGATTGAGTAGTGCTACAGCAGATCAAGGTTCAAGTTTGGATATAACTTTCTCTGGTATTTGCAATTTGTTCTAGAAATTACCTGCAGTCCAACTGGGCCTGGGGGTCCTGGGAAACCTCTTGGTCCTTCGTCACCTTTCTGACCAAAGAGACCTTGTTGTCCTCGAGGACCAGGCTCACCATCAGCTCCCTTGGATGAAAAAAGAAAAATAGAAATGCTTCTTAAATCTCTCTCTCTCTCTCCATGAGCTTGTACCTTGTCAATAGTACAAAATATTAGATGAGTAATAGTAGTATCCATACTTACTGCTGGGCCTGGTTGGCCAATCTGGCCTTGTGGACCAGTAGGACCTGGTGGACCCTGGTAAGAAACAGAGACACAATGAATGATGGGGTGAGGTAATGAAATGTATAAATACAGGATGGGTGACACCTGGCTTGGCAGCAAAACATGTCAGTCTCTAAGATCTATATTTTTTAGTAGAACAGAAGCTAAAAATGACCCAAGGCTCACCTCAAAGGAGCTCCACAATTCCTATCAGCTGTCTACAAGGGGTATGGAAAAAGGTGGAGCAGGGATATGGAGGAAACATTGGGAAATATGCAACAACCCACAGAAATTAGACAAACTACACCTTACCTGTTCTCCTTTGTCGCCTTTGCTCCCTTTCTGTCCTGGTTCACCGATTTCACCCTATCAGACAAGAAAACATGATTACACAATGTATAGCTACACACATATTACAGACACTCCACGATGGCTACTATGAGTCCTCTTTTTCCTATACATGTTCTCTTTTCCAGAGTGAAAAATTCCTCTTCCTCCAAAGTAAATATGCAATAATCACAGCAAATAGGGATCCTTTTTGTGTCCTTTTTGTTTTTATTTTGCTTTGCTTTTCAAATTATGGTGACCCCACACCCCACAAACTCATGACGATCAAAGCTGAGCTTTCTTATACAACATCCAGTGAGAATTTGGGGTGAAGGGTGCTCCTTCATTTCTATAACTGATTAGAAGCGTCTTAATTTTAATATTTTTTTTGTATAGCTAGCCTGACTGACTTTAGGGAACGAAAGAAGAACATTCAATGTCTGCTTGTAGAATTCTGCCTAAAGCAACATTTCAAGGCAAAGCTGAAGGCTCCAGGGAACATGGAGGAAAAGAGAAAGCATTTTTATATGATATGAAATTTCTCAGTGGGAATCTGTGCATCACTCCATCAATGCAAGGCAAGAAAATGTATGCTTTGAAGAACACATAAAGCTTCTTTATACGGAGTCAGACACTCAGTTCAGTATTGTCTATCACACGGGTGGAAAAATTGTGGACCATGGGCCACATGTAGTCCTCAGAAGCTTTTGGGGGCATCACTCTGTCAAACTTTGGGTGGTGGAATTGCCCCACAGTGGACAATCTTCACCCTTTCAAGGCACCATCAATGGTGGGTAACCTCAAAACACCTTCTCAACCTCCCAAACCATCCCCACCCAAAAGGAGATTAAGCAGATGAACAATGGCATCAGATGGAAAGTAGGCGTTATTTTTGCTGTGGGTTTTGGAGACGTTTGAGCTGATTTGGGGGAAGTGTGACTGCTCAAGGGAGGAAAAAATGCTCCTTGAATATTTAACCCACCAGTCTACACTGACTGGCAAAATATCTCCAGAAAAGCTGGGGCTTTTCAAAGACATTCTCATTGTGAGTCTGCTCACAACTCACTTATCCCTCAGATCCTGAAACAGTCCTGTAGTTCTGAAAGATGGCTGAAGATGATGCAGAGGATATCAGTATGTGCCAGCTATCCAATCAAAGCCAGTGGCAATCCTTAGGTGCCCCTCACCCTGACCACTACATGGCTTTGTTGGGGGATCAGGAAAAAGCTAAAGGGCAGAATAGTAAATTTAATGATGCTTCAGGATGATTCTCATCAGGGTTCCCCACAAATCAAGAAGTCTTGTTTTCATCTCCCCTCTGAGTCTTTGAATATCCATTCCATCCTTTCACCAGAGAGATGGGATGGAACTGTTTTCAGTATAACCATTTCCCAGTATACATATACCCAAACTGGAAGTTTTCTACCTTGTCTCCATCTTCCCCTGGTGGGCCGACAGGACCTGCGGGGCCTGGGAGGCCAACTGGTCCTTGGATGCCATCACGACCGGCTGGACCTTGAGGGCCTTTCTCACCCTAAAAAAGGAGGAGAAAATAAGTGAATAAATTAATGACAAATTTCTTCTCAACCACCAAGTGACAAGTGGATGGTTCCTCATCAGATCACCTAAACTCTATTTCAAGCAAGATGAGAGGCTCTGGGGACCACAATTCACTGTATTCCACTCATTCAAGGATTTGGGAGATTTTATGAATTGTAATCACCAAAAGTAACTTTCTAAAGCTTTTACAAAGATGCTAACAGGCATATCTTGCTATTTCATGGTCACTAGTGCCTCTGCACTAATATGTCTTTCTCATATGAGATGGATGTAGAAATATTTTCCAAACTGGAAACCCATTTGCTTCCAATGGGCAACTATTTCAATATTTCCAAGCTTGAAGATTAGGATTTGGGAAGGAGAGAGTCTACACTTTTCTTTCCCTTTCTCCTCCTCCTCCTTTTTCTTTGCCTTCTGATAGTATGGGCTGAAGATATAATGCTTGCCTCTTCCCAAGAGTACCATTTCAATCTCTGCCTGCATCTAAGGCAACATGTCTGCAGCCGTAACCAATGAGATGTCAGATAAACTACCCATTTCAGTTTCCCCAAAACATTTCATATATAAATACTCCAGTGTGGGAGTTGATAATGGAAAGGAGATCAGGGCTTCAGGCTCAGCTTCCATCTTTCAAAAATTCTGCCAACCCACAATCTAGAGGATGCAGCAGGAGGGAGGGAAGGAGAGGGACACAGCAAGTGTCTCAAACAACAGAGAGCCATATCAGCAGAGACATTTTCGCTTAATGCAAAACCATTGACCTCTTCTGCTCTTATGTGGCCAAGAAATATGTACTCTCTGTGATGGCAAACAAGAAAGCAGTTTGGCCAGAAGAGAAAAAGTATGTTTTATTTTTCTTCTGGATAGAGGATCATTACTTATGAACTGTATTTCAAGATCAGAGTAAATCCATCAAGTCCAGTATTCTGCTATCAATAGCATGCACCTGATGGGGGCACTATGGCAATGGAACAGCTCTGAGGAATCCTACAGAATCTTGTATCCTGCTCAAAAGATGGAGCTGGCTGGGGAAAGTAGAGAGTTCTCCTCCTCCACTGCTAAATTCAGATATAGTACAACATCCATATCCACAGATTTGGTATCTGCAGTTTGACTTATCTGTGTCTGAAAAAAAATTGTTCTCTCTAGGCATTTCCAAGTCCTCCAGTGGGATTCTAAGGTCAACGTCTGGCCCAAGCATACCATAGAATTGGGCTGGAGAACTTAGAAATGCCTAGAGATGTGTACTCTCTAAGCATTTCTAGGTCCTCCAGTGTGATTCTATGGCTTGGGCCAGACATTATTAATCTTATTGAAAATAAACTTATTTTACACTGAAAAAGCTAACACCATTACCACTCATAGTCTGGTTGGTGTCTTACACATGTGCATGTTCCCCTAAGGAGGAAGCTGGAAAAATGTGTCTGGTGTGGAATGTCAAGGTTCCAGTAGTTGAGCTGTCATTCAGCACAAGGGTTGCAATGTCATTCAATGCTGTCTTTCAATGCAAGGGTTGCAATTGTACAGAATGACTGTTATGTAACTCCATATGTGACATATTATGTATTCCCAAGGTGCCATCTCACCTTGAAATTTAACACCATTATGTTCTTGTGACTTTTCTTTTCAAAAAGAATAATTCATTGCAGGTAACTATGTTACTTTAGTGTGCTACGCTCTATATCTGAAAATAGTAAGGCACAACATAACCATTTGTGATCGGTAGGTGATATGCACTTTTTGGGCCCTCTTGCACCAGAGAGAGAAACTGAAGGGTCTGTTATTTGCAAATGTTCATCTCTTTACTCTAGTGTGGCTGCCATCTTGAAAAGGCAATGGGTATCTTTCCAAGAGGCGGTCACTCTTTTGTCTTTTGAACCCAAGACTTACCGGGGCTCCTTTTTCACCAGCAGGGCCTGGTGGTCCTTGGGGTCCAGGTCTCCCAGGTAGACCAATTGGACCAGCTGATCCAGCGGGACCTCTTTCACCAGGAGAACCCTGAATGGAAAGAATGGAAGAAGAGCTGAAGAATGCTCACCACCAAGACCTAAAACTTCTAAGAAAGAAGGAAAATGGTGACAATTCCAAGTGTGAACATCATTTGCTACCTAATATCAACATCAAGCAATACTCTAGTAGTTGGTTTTGGACTGGTAGCCGTTTTGTTCTACAGATAGAATGTGCATCTCTGGTTTGGTTAAAAAAAGATTGGTCCCTTGGTTTCTGCTGGGGTTTGATTCCAGGAACCCATGTGGATACTAAAGTCCTTGTCTAAGGATTCCTTGTCGAAAAAAATGCAATGAAATTCATGGAATTGCCCAATGTCCACAGGCATTCACACACACAAATATCTACATTTTTTAAAACTTAATAACAAAGTGAGTGTAGACATAAGAAACTGTTCCTACTCCACACTGTGAATATTCTCAAAACAGACTAGAATGTCACCTGCTGTGATCTGTTTTTGCCTACCTGTGTCCTTTTTTTGCATTGATATACAGAAAAATGAGGAGCTCTGTCCTCCTGAAATGAGGAGCTTTGGAAACAAGACTGAATGCCTCCTCGACTTGAATGAAACCATTTGCTTTGAACCGAAAAGCAACCAACAAACCCTCCCACACTATTTGCCACTGGTGATTCCTAGGAATCTAGACAACAAGGACTTATACTTACCGCTGGCCCAGGGGGACCTGGTGGCCCTTCGTTGCCCTTCAGTCCCACAGGTCCCTGCAGACAACAAGAGAGAAAGAACAAAATAGGTGACCCATAGGCAGTAAATGAGCAATAGAGTAGAAGTGGAGAGTCTCGGGTACTAGGAACGAATCTGGCGTGTTCCTGTTCTCCATGGCTTCTCCAATCGTTGTACAGTCTCCTCCTCTACTCCATTATGAAAGGCTGAGATGTTTCCCCTACTAATATTTAGTTCTGGGCAGTAAGAACTTTAAGCCGAAAAAATGCTAGTGTTTTGGGGCCAAATCTCCACTCATCCCTGGAAGGTGGCCTACATAAATGTGTATGGAATTGAAATCAATATTTAGGCTGAAAGAGGTTCACTACCCTTGGCCTAGCTCAGAGGTGGACAAAGTGCCACTTACATGTATCCATGGGACCCCTTTTATGGCCCTTGAAGCCCACCACCACTCTTCCCATGTTTTATTTTATATTCAACACAGAATATTGCCCCCTAAGCCTTCCACAGGTGTCAACCCTAGCCTAGATCAATGCTTTTGGCATCTAAGAGAGCTTTACTTACAATTGGACCAGGCATGCCTCTGTCTCCGGGGAACCCTCTCAAACCAGCTGGACCATCTTTCCCAGGAAGACCTGCAGGTCCTGGATCACCCTGCAAAGAAAAAAAAAAGATATGGCTCACAATAGAAAGAGTACCTCTCACTCTTATTTCAAAAGCAGTCCTCAATACCAGTCACGGCACCAAACACAAGGCAACAATTCACATCTTAACAAACTGCAATTAGCAAAATACCATTTTGGAACCAACCACTAGGTAACATTTACAACAATGGTTCCCGTCCCTTTCTCAATTTGGTTTTCAAAAATGTTTTTGCAGCCAAAAAGGGGCCAACCAGGTGGATACACAATATTTCTGAACAGAAGGAAGTCTGCAACTTGGGATATAATTAAGAAGGCCAAGCTCGCTTCAGATTATAGTAGCATCCACAAAATCTATCTCCTTCCATATTGCTCTCCAAGAACAGGAACTGCCTCTTCAATTTACACTCTAATATTTCTCTGTCCTTCAACTCAAAAGGTCTAGCTGAGTTTGCTATGATCAGGCCTTATTAAGCAAAGGATCCTCCATTGTCACTTCTTGGATCCTTCCCTCTGAATCACAGAACAGATGCCAGAATCCCCATCATTCAAACCAGACATACCTTTGTGCCTTCCTTTCCGGCCAGCCCTGGAAGTCCCTGTTCACCTGGAGGCCCAGGAGGACCAGGGTGGCCACGTTCACCCATTGGCCCAGTTTCTCCAGTAGGACCCTGTAAAAGAGAACAGGACAGAAAATCAAGAACACTCCCAGGAATTCCAATTACTTGGTAAAATGATGGCCAGGTAGAATGATGCTCATCCTATCTATCTATCTATCTATCTATCTATCTATCTATCTATCTATCTAATTAGCCAACATTATGTTAGGGTTCAGTTCCTGGACCCTTTGCTTAATACAATTTTCATGTATAAACTGGAACTCTACTTCTTTTACCTGAAATGAATGACGAAGTTCTCTTTAGGCATTTGTAGGTCCTCCAGCACAACTCTATGGCCAATGTCCAGTGGGAGCATACCACACAATCATACTGAAAGACCTAGAAAATGCCTAGTGAGAACTTTTTTTTTTATGGATCTAAATGAACCCATGTTACACAAGCTTGCAACTATCACAAACATGCAACGATCCCATTCATGTGTTGTGGTGCAGCTGGTGATCTCTCCCCTTTTGAGGCTAGGAGCATGCATCCACAAAAACCCAGAGGTGTTTGTCTCAGCCTGGCATCTCCTTTGCTTTCCCAGCCGAGTGCTCTTGAGATTCTTAAGGAGGAGAAGGCACCTTATAAAAATCAAGCTTTTATGATTATGCAGGTTTTGGCTGGGAATTGCTTTCTCTCGTTCCTTTATTGGACATAAAAATCTGATTAACTTTCAAACTACATGGTGATTATTGATCCGTACACGGGAACTAATGTCGCCACTGAGTCATTATCCTAGAATGTGTGTTCTCGAAGCACAGGCTGTTACAAAAGAGAAAGACACTGCTAAACAGCTATTCCGCTGCTGTGAAAACCCACTTGCAGATGGATTGTGAGGAGTCCATTCAGAGTGAAGCCATTTCCCAACAAAGCCGCCTCATTTCTGTGACCTAAAGGTGTGGATTTCTCACTGGTATATCTCCAGCCTTGCATCTCATACATAACACAAGCAATGAATGAATGGGATGTGAGATTGGAGAGAGACATGAGCATCTGTGAAATGGCAGAAGACATGGATTCACACTGAGCTTAGATTCTCACCATTTCACAGATCCACAGACCCTTTCCAGACTCACAGATACAGTACATACTATCCTACTTGTGTTGTGTATCATTTACTGTGTGCATTATGTATATGCAAAAACAGGTATTTCAAAATCCAAAACGTATC
Source organism: Sceloporus undulatus (assembly GCF_019175285.1). Lineage (NCBI taxonomy): Eukaryota > Metazoa > Chordata > Lepidosauria > Squamata > Phrynosomatidae > Sceloporus > Sceloporus undulatus. The sequence continues at coordinate 19,082,005 of NC_056528.1, read as the reverse complement.
CGAAACATGGAACACACTGGGTACCAAGTGTTTTGGATAAGGGGTACTCAACCTGTACTGTGAGATTGCCAAGATCAGTCAGAAGACAGAATACTCCTAGGATATGATGCTAGCATTAAAATAGCTGTTCAAACAATTGAACTGGTTCAGACGTTGGATTGGCACAGTCCCTAGTGAAGCCAATCATTTTGAAAGCATACACAGAGACTGCCTTCTCATTTTTGACTTGATGCAAGGAGAGAGGAGCTAACTGACCATCAACAGTATGTAGCGAGATCTTGTAGCACCTTTGAGACTAATGGAAAGAAAGAAGTTGGCAGCATGAGCTTTTGTAGACTAAAGTCTACTTCTTCAGGTGAGCTCAAGGGTCTCACTCATTGAGTATTTGGTTGCGCAAGTGTTGGAACTGGTGTTATTATGCAGGCTAATATTTATGCTATGTTATGTTTAAAAAAGCCACTGTGGTGTAGTATTTTGAGTGTTGACTAGGATTCCAGAAGAGCAGAGGCTGAATCCCTGTTCAGGTAAGGAAACCCAATGGATGACCTTGTAGAAGTTACCATCTTGTAACCTAAGAGTAAGGCAATGACAAACCCCCTCTGACTACATCTTGCCAAGAAAAGCCTATGATCAGTTTACCACAGGTTGGAGTTGACTTGAAGGCGCATAAGATTAACTTAAGTTTATTGGCAAGGATTTAAACAGGGGGCTACCCAGTAAACCATATGAGGACACCATGGTGCCAGAACAAAAATCGTGAGAGTGAACAGTGAAGAGGAAAGTATAATACAGTGCACCCTTTGTTTACGCAGGGTATCCATTCCGGACTCCTCCGTGTAAAACAACAAACGCCTATGCTCGAGCATGTGGCAGCATGGCAGTGCATGCGCGCAGGCCCCATTCATCCCTATGGGATGCGCCGCCTCTTCCTCCCCGCGTGGCAAGTGCATAAAACACGGGTGCACTGTGTGTGTGTGTGTGTGTGTGTGTATACACACACACCTGTGAAATAGGTCTATAATATATTTGAAAGGCAAATCCAGGACCAACAAGTGACCTTTATTGATTTATTTTTGGCCATCAATAAAGGACATTGAGGGAGTCTACAAAGGCCACAAAAACTGTTTTGAGGCCCATCTGAGTTGTAATTTTACCTCCCCTCATATCTCCTCTATGTGTATTTCTGGTAGATTTTAACTTTTTTTTTCCAATTGTGTAATTTTTTTTTGTTTTTACCCATGTTGGTTTTACTGTTTTGTATTGCTTTCCAAACACATCTGCAAGCTATCTTGGGACTCCAGAGAGATGGCGGTGTGAGCTGTTAAATATTGGAAATACTGTATTAAATCAAACCTCCTTGGGTCCCATGCGTCCGCTCTCCATGGGCCAGTGATGGGATCTATAGAGGTTTCATCCTGCAACTTCCATTTTAACAAAGGGAAAATAGCTCCCTGCTAAAGGGCTGGATGATGTCTTGGCAACGGCCCGGTTTCTGAAGATTACGCTAATTATGTTTTATGTTCCAGTATCTCCCAACATAATTACCAGGCAGATGACTTTTACACCTCAGAAAGCAGACATAAACATGTATTTACCCTGCGATACAAAATTCACTTTGCCATTAATCTAACCGAGGGCGTCCTAATTGCTAGGTAATTGGATCACTGGCAGTCCTCCCATAGAGCTGAAAGCAAAAGAGTCGATAAATAATTTGGGGTAGATTTGGGGGGGGGTTGCTCACCTGAGGACCCACAACTCCTGGAGGTCCAGGGGGACCAGTCTTGCCTTGGAAGCCCTGCGAGAAAACAAGAAGTTGTCATTTAAAGAGCACGATAACCACAATGCTTCATCATACCGTGGAACGATCCGGCCGACTTAACAAGCTCTCTGCTGATAAGCTGACTTATCATCTTTGAAAGAATGAGAGACATCCCGAAGGACAATGAACGAGGATAGAGTGAGTGATTGGAATATGAGAGCAAGCGTGGATTACATAAGGCTTGAAGCTTCGGTCTGTTGAACTGAAACTTTGCGTGGATGGGACAGTGGATGAAATAGGCACATGGAGCATATGATGGCCAAGGGTGACCAAAAAGGGAATTTCCCTACCACAAATGCCTATGCCATGGATTTAAGGATATACATCTCCCATATTTCACTCTTGCATGCTTTTTCTACAACCTCCATCATTACCAACACCAACAATGGCAATCTAGTCTCCTAAAATATAGCTTTATAGTTGTGGATAGTCTTCCAATACATGTCAACAGGCAAACCATTTTTTTCTACTGTTCCAAGGACTAGAACATGAATCAACTGATTAAATTACAAAACTAAGATATTCCATCCAAAACATAAGGAATAACTTTGCTGTAAGAACTGTTTGTCAGTGGGATAGATTGCCTGAGAGCATGGTGGACTCTTTGGAAGTCTTTAAGCAGTTTGGATGGGCATCTTTCAGGAGTGCTTTAGCTGTGCATTGCAGGGGGGGTGGACTAAATGATCCTTGTGTTCATTTCTAGCTCTAAGATTCTTTGATTTTATACCAGGGAACATCTCCGTCAGGGCTCTTCTTGCCCAATGTCCTTCAACTGCTAAATGACTGCTCAGGGATGTTCACAGGCTCCACCAAGTTTCAGGGGTTGTCCAGTTCCAATGCCACCCAATAAATTGAACAAGACAGAGGTAGAGTGAGCATTTGAACAAGAAAACAGAGGCTAGAAGGCCATCTTTTGGGACTGCTTCGACTATGTATTCCTGCATGGCAGATGGTTGGATTGGGTGCTTCCAACTCTAGTATTCTATGTTTCTATTACTCTCACCCACAGTCTAAAGCAGTACAAGGGAGAGGTGTTCTATATGCAAGTGTGTGTGTGTGTGTGTGAAGGGCTCAACCAATATCTTTTTGATATTGGATGATGGTATCAGTAAAGATAGGCATTATTTTTTTTGACAATACAATAGATCCATTTCCAGCTGAGAAAATCCAGCTGGAATTATGTGTGGCATCAAAGCTAGTCCTCTAAAAGGCCTCTCAATAATTTTAGTTCCAGGTGACTAAAAGAACCAGAGTCCAGCACCTGCAAGTTCACCAAAGGCTGTTTTGGTGAACGTGAGTTGTAGGCAGAGATCGATATGCCCAGAGAACAGGACACATCCATGCAGCACAATAATTTTGCTGATCAATAAGACAAACAGCATGTCTTACAGTTGGATGAATTCTTTCCTCTTGTTTCTGTTCAGAACAAGAACTATAAAGCTTGGTCTCCTCTCCTTTGGAGGAGTTCAGCTGTCATATTGATGTCAGTGGAAGAGTGAGAGATGATGGAACAGTAGAAGCGGAAGGGGACTTAACCAGGCAAAAACTGCAAGTCAAATGCTACCAAATTCCAACAGGTGTTTTAATGGCGGAGGTGTGGTGATGCTGACAATTATGGATTGCTCAGTTTTAAAAGATGCCATCTGAAGGTATGTGTCCCCAATATTTCAGTTGGTTTGAAGAAAAATATTTCAGCAGTGGTGATAGCTTCCAAGAATGTCCCACTTCTCTTATATTGTAAAAACTGCTATCTGCAATGGCATTGAAAGATGCTTTTACTGCAACCCACATTTTATGCTATTTCAACCATAACTCACAGATCATGCCCTATGCAATAACATTAACATGAGAGAAGAAACATGGCCGTACTGTGGGTTAAGGTGGTGCCAAACTGCATTATTTCTGCAATGTAGATGCACCCATTTCAGATATATATATATATATATGGAAACAAGAGATGTACCTTCCTAGTCCCACTTGAGATATCTCACTCTTTGTCTTGGGTTGTGGGACTCATACCATTATGTGAAGGGGAGTATGGAAGACCCAGTCGGTTCTCTGGGGCTAGGGAATAATATTCATGCTACAAGCTCCCACCAACTCAAGTTTAATGAAGATGGAGAAATGAAAGGAATAAGATGAACAGGAAGAGAAGAAGGAGGAAAAAAAACCCTATTAGCCAAGTAGGTGGACATAGTGACTGGGACGGCTAGCTGCTGATCTAATAACCAAAACCCAGGTTGTCTGTGTTGTTATTTTGGACATGATCACACTTCCCTATCAAAGAATGAGGGGGCCTCCCATCATGCAAGGTTGATGACTGCAACCCTGAACAACAAAGTTAAGGGTACCGTTTGGGCACTGAAGATCTCAAGATACTTACAGTTTCACCTCTCTGCCCAGGGTGACCTGGCAGTCCGTCTTTTCCTGGTGGACCCTAGAGAAGGAAAGGAGATGCTCAGCAAAACTAGCAGCATTCCCACCTCAATGTTATTACATCAAGGAGGTCAAACCAAGGAAGGAGAATTCTTTCTAGCCGTTTGGAGCTAGAGCTGTTTTTGCTTGGGGAAATGTTGAGATATTAAGAAAAGAGATGTCTTCCTGTATGTTGAGCTCAGAACGTGGAAACGTTCGTATTAATGCTGATTGACTAATGTTACATTGCTGAAGTGGTTTAATTTGCTGCTATTAAAATGTTAAAAAGACAATATTTATGGAACAAAATAATTGCTTAATTCTTTATTTTCGGCTTGTGAAATAACTGCAGCAGAAAATAGTAATTAAAATTACTAAAATGATGGGTGATGCTGAAAGGCTTTAATCATTGCTCAGAAAGAATGCTGTTGACATCAAACCATTCCAATAACAAAGTTAAAATCATTGGTTAAGAGAAGGCCTTCTTGATATTAGCTCCTAAAATGATGAACTCACATCCATGATAGGCTTTCAGTTCTCTTTCTTCAAAGACCTATATTTTGGTTTTTAACTTGGCTGCCTGCCTCCTGCACTGCGAGAAAGGTGGGCATTAAATTCATTAATTAATCAATCCATCAATTAAAAATGAATTTGTGGGGGACACATTCATTTTCACAAGTTCTTTCCAAGCCTGGTTGTGTTGTATGCCCTTGGTCTTTCAAACTTCTTTGTTTTAAATCTGTTTTTAATGGATATTTAAAAATCTATTATGTATTACGCTTTGGAAAGTAATTAACCCATACCATGCATTAGCCAATAAATCATTAACTACTGAAATAAAATACGTACCGGGGGGCCTTTTGGTCCTGGAAATCCAGTAGGGCCTTGAGGTCCTGGAGGACCCTTGGAAGAAAAGAACAATAAAGGTGGATTCATATTATTACCTTGTGATAAGAGAGCAATTAATTTCACTTTGGGCTCCAGACAGTTTTGAACAATGTCTTCAAAAGAAACTAGAAATCAACTGGTCCGCTGATGCAATTTGCATTTACAAAACAAGAGTACATGCTGAGGACCCATGAATTGTGAAGGTATAAACAATTAGAGTGAGATAATCCACAGTCTTCATTCTTGCAGAACACTGCTGCATTGGAGAATGAGACCAAAATGCCTTCATCCAACAACTGGCAAACAATGAGGTTCACATCTATAAGTCACCATGTACAAATTAGGTAGTGGTCTTGTAGCAGTCTACCTTCTGCCCACCCTAGGTCTTGAACATCAATCTGAGAACCAGCGAGCAATGATGCTGACACCATCCATCCAACAACCAGTAAGCAATGATGTTCACACCAAATTGGCTAGTTGTCTCTGGACCCCACCCCGGTCTTGAGCATCCATCCAACAACCAGCAAGCAATGATGTTCACACCATCCATCCAAACAACCAGAAGCATGATGTGACACCAAATTGACACCTCAAGCAAACTGGCTAGTGATCTTCTGGCATCTACCTTCTGCCTACCCCAGGTCTTGCATCCCTCCTCAACCGTAAGCAATGATGTTCCACACCAAATTGGCTAGTTGTCCTCTGGCACCCCACCCCAGGTCTTGAGCATCCATCCCAACAACCAGCAAGCAATGACGTTGACACCATCCATCTCCAACCACAAGGAAGCAATGACATTGACACCAAAACTGACACCTAACACAAACTGGCTAGTGTTCTTCGGCAGCCCAACCCACCCCAGGTCTTGAGCATCCATCCAACAACCAGCAAGCAATGAGGTTAATGCCAAATTGACCCATCTTGTAGCAGCCTACATTCTGGGTCTTGTGGCTGGTCCTTTTATTGCAAGTATGGCAAAAGACACATTACCTTGGAAAGGCCACTGACCCATGGAAAAACCTAACCAAAGACTGTAGCGGATAGTGGACAGACTAGAACCAAAAGTGGATGGTTTTTGCAGCTAGGGATGCACAATGATTTCATTTGGTTTGTACCTTTAAGTGAATTGACTGATACATAGGTAAATCTCAATGAATCAATAGGTCAGCTCTAGCAAGGACTGACACATAGGGAAATCTCATTGATTCAGTGGTTCAGCTCAAGCAGGGACTGACACATAGGTAAATACCATTGATTTCGTAGGCCCACTCCAGCTGGGACAGACAGGTAGGTAAATCCTATTGATTCACATTGCACACATGTAGAAGTGTGAGATCAGAAACAGATCAGCTGTTCCCAAACTACACTGTTGTAGCATTGCATAGTTGTCTCTCTCTCTGAACAATGCCAATGGCTGCCAGCAATGAACTGCTTTGCCCATTATTCCTGCCAAGAGTACATTATGTGCCACATTCAGTGTTCTGTCCATAAATTTTATCTTACCCTTTCTCCTGGAGGACCTGGAGGGCCATCGCCACCAGAGTTACCCTAAAAAGAAGAAGGAAAAAAGAAGGGGGCATGGAGGAAAAGGAGGGAAAAGAAAAGAAATATTAAAGCAATAAACTGCTATTACCTCTAGGATATTACCCTTAGTTCCCCTACAACTCATAGTCCTAAGAGTGCTAAATTCTTTCAACATTTGGGCAAAAAAATTTTTATTGTTATTTTCCTTTTTTGCTTCCTATTCCATGTCCCCAATTTATCAACTGCAAAACTGGTTTCGTAATGCTCATAAGACTCCATGATATAGGGCAACGATTCCCAAGCTTTCATTCTCCAGCTGTTTTGGACCTGAACTCCCAGAAGTCCCAGCCAGATTGGTCAACAGTCAGGAATTCCGGGAGCTGAAGTCCAATACATCTGGAGGACCAATGGTTGGGAACCACTGATATAGGGCATGATATAAATATTTGTTGTTGTTAACTAACCTGGAGTCAATCTTGACTTTTGGCGACCTTGTGGATGAGACATGTCCAAGACTCCCTAATTTCCACTACTTTTCTTAGTTCTTGCAGATTCATATCCATGATCTCCTTAATACAGTCCATCCATCTAGCGTGTGGTCTTCTTCTTTTTCTCCTTCCTTCCACTTTCTCTAGCATTATTGTCTTCTCTAATGAGTCCTGTCTTCTCATGATATGGCCAAAGTATGACAGCCTCAGTCTAATCATCTTGGCTTCCAGGGATGTCTCAGGCCTGATTTGTCCTAGGACCCATTTATATGTTTGCTTTTTGGCTGCCCACGGTATCCTCAAAACTCTTCTCCACCACATCACAAATGAGTTTATTTTCCTTTTATCAGCTTTCTTAATTCCCCAGCTCTTGGATCCATACATGCTAAGGGGGAATATAATTGCTTGTACAATTCTAACTTTTGTGCTTAGTTGCATATCTTTAGGACCTTTCCTAGTCCTTTCCTAGCTGCCCTTCCCATTCTTAGTCTTCTGATTTCTTGGCTGCAGTCCCCATTCTGATCTATGATATCAATATACTCATAAGTAATGAAAATAAACTCCCAGCAGATTTAACTATTGGGTGTCTTAGTTAGGGCTGGTAGGACTCACACTCCAATGACATCTGGAGGGCTACATGATCCCCACCTTTAATGCAAGAAGTGCACAATGTATTTTCGCTTTCATTCTACATTCAACATTCTCCCCTTTTCCACTGCCAAAGGCGTGGATCCTTCATCGGGAAGAATGGTAGGTGGTAAATAAAGAGGAATCTTCTTTTGCTCCCCCTCCCCATCACTTGTAAACAGGAACGGAGAAGAGACAGTATAGGGGGGTGTCGCTGTTTTACAAGGGAGGATAAATATTGTGAGCAGATAATGACTCCTCCTGAGAGATTAATGTTGTTGCCAAGCCACCGTAATTATCAGAAAGTCATAGCAATGGAAAGTGGAGGATTTAAAAATAAAAGAAGGTGTGGGAGGGGGTGAAAGTGGCAATGTGGAGGTGCCCAAAGATTGTATTATATAGCTAGGCTTTCATGATCTCAAAGCCTGGCCTCTCTTTTACAGTTCTTGCTGAATAAGGAGAGACTTAGGGAGCTGGGTATGTTTAGCCTGGAGAAGAGATGATTAAGACATGATATGATAGCCCTGTTTAAATATATGTAGTGATGTCATATAGAGCATGGAGCAAGCTTGTTCTCTGCTGCTCTAGAGAATAGGACCCCAAACAATGAATTCAAACTACAGGAAAAGAGATTCCATCTAAAAATTTGGAGGAATCTCCTGAAAGTAAGAATAGAAGATCCTGCCTCAGAGTACCCCTCTTCAAAATACCTTTGGTCCAGGTTTCCCAGTGATCCCTCGCTGCCCTCGTTCTCCTCGGGGACCCTGGAGAAGACACATGGGAGGGAAAGAAAATATGCCATTACGGATATAAAACAACAATTCAAGGCTGAATCCTGGACTACAAAAGAAGAGAAGCGTAAAGTTTCATACCGTCGGGCCTCGTTGCCCTCGTGGTCCAGGTTTACCGGGGGTGCCCTTGAATCAAGAAGAAAAGAAAAGAGTGAAATAGGGGTATCTGTTATTTTTCATTGCTGTTTCTTTGATGGTGTTTTCGGTCACTCAATGACTTGGGACTGAGATATATGCAGGAGCACCTCTCCTTACAGACACCTACGGATGTTTAAGGTCTTTTGGAGTGGTGTTTTCCATATGCACCACTACATACCTTGCAACATTTCACAGATAAAATCAGGGGCCCACTTTGCCCACCCATATTCCAGATCCTTTCTTCAGAAGATCCATTGATGTCTGTGGGTGTATCTACATTGGCTGCTTAATTTATGCATAATGCCCTGAACTGGCCCCAGACCAACTACAATGGTGACCGTATGCACTGGGCCAAATCTGGTGCAATGCTGTGTGATTGTGCTCAAGGGCCACCAGGGCTGATGCCACATTGGCCCTGCTGGCCTGTCCACTTTTTGGAAATGCCACCTCTTCCTAATAAGGAGGAGTTCCATGTAAAGCTTGCCCAATGTACCATTGCTTCCACTGTGAACAGAAGTGGGTGCTCAGAGATGTAATCAACATGTCCATTTCTGTCCTCAGCATTAAGTGGCAGCATGCTAGCCAGGCTTTCCATTGAGCTCTTCCCTACAGAGAAGTAGTAGCAGAGGATCCGAAAACATGTCATCCCCCTTCCCTGTGGGATGGATGGGATGGACAACTGGATCAGGGCAAGTCGGTGCCAATCCAACTGTCCATATACCAAAAGGACCCAAGGTCACAGTTGGGGGTACAGTTACCCCCAAACCTTCCCCTAGAGCAGATGGGAGTAACACTTTGTGGCTGACACTCAAGAAATGAAAACTGTGCAGCACAGAAACGACAAGATGGTGGACAGGGAGAAAGAATATCATCTGTCTCCCTTCTCCTCCCATCCCTGTTATGTAAACTAAATTTAGATGGCACCATATTAACATGTTGAAAAGCAATTTATATCGCCTGCACATCCGATCAAGCATGCCTGTTAGAAGTAATTTGTATTGAAATGAGAGTTTAAATTTTTTTAAACACTATTCCGGCTCATTCGTTGTAACAAGGTTGCTGTTGGTAGAGAAAAAAAGGTGTGTGTGTTTGGCTGCAGTGCTTTTTGATATTTGCTTTCAGAATCACGCAGCCTGTATGTTTACTTTGCAGCTGATCAACCTCACCACCTTTTTAGCTGAGCCCTCGGTATTCTCTAATTGCAAGGAATAACTGGCTCTGTGCAAGCTTGCAAGACAATGGCGGTTATGTAATAGATGTTGCAGGAGGAGAAGAAAGAATCAATCCAGGAATCAATCTCACAAGATTGCCAGGGTGTTATTATTTGGGCAGAAGTTATCCATTCTTCAGTCTTCAAGGGGGGTGGGTTATCCATCTATTGGGGGCAAAATAGCAAAGAGTGGTGTGGCATCTTTAAGATTCACAGATTTATTATCTTCTTGGACTGCTATAAACTAGAAGCTCAGTGAACCTGTGAACTTAATGGAAGACAAAGTGCCCATACTTACAGAAAGGGGGATTTTGAGTATTGGTGGAAAAAGAAATATAGCCACACTAAACATGCATTTCCTGAACCATTCCACAGGTGGAAAAAACGTGGCCATGGCAGAGTTTGCTCATGATGGCAAAAATTGTGTGTTGTCTGAACTGGACAACGTAAGGGGAACACGGGCCTTTTGACATGTGAAGACAACCTTAAAGTAATCTGCAATTTGTAATGTCTGAAGGGAAGGTGCCTTTCATGAAGAGAGATACCTTTTGATAATGTAAAGCCTTTCCTTTAAAGATCCCTGTCTTTTGCATTCTTTTTACATGCCATGCTCAGTCCGTGTGTTGCCTTTCCACAGAGGTGGAAAGTCCAAATGGATCCGCAAAGTAGTTTCTCACTGAATTGTTAGGGGAAGGAGGATTGGAACCAGTGGGTGGTGGCAATGTAGATAACCTTTGGAAGCCCCATTCCTTGTTCAGGAATGGGAATGATGAGATGACAATCGCACCTTAAGTCAGCCTTTTCACAGTGTGAGAAACGTTGCTGTCATAACTTTCAACACGTTCCTAATGTTTACTGGTTTTTAAGGGGTGAGTGGGATGCAGTTTTATCCAAGCAATTTGCAACAGCTCTACCAAACTGTTGACCATAGAGCTGCATTGGAAGATATAGAGATTCCTAGAGATGTGTTCTTTCTGGTAATAAAAAGAGTGTATTTATTTGCATTTTCCTACTTTCATGGGGGTCCTGAGCCCTTACCCCATTGAATGTGAAAGGCCCACAGTATCTGAGGAGTTGTGGTTAACAAGATACATTATTATGGACTGGACATGTGCCTAGATTTTTTTCTCCCTATCTGTGCAAGATTGCTGCATGCAGACAAACAGCAACCAATTGAAAAATGCACATTGGTAAAATAACAACATTGGTCAAAAATCGAGAGGAAACACAAATGGAAAAGAATATGCTGATACCATCTTCACAAACTGCATTCTTTCTTACCCTTGTGCCTTTCTCTCCATTGGCTCCTGGAAACCCTGGAAATCCAGTGGATCCCTAGATTTGAAAAGGAAGAAAAAAAGAACAGAGTTAGCCACACTGCAAACATTGCATCACAAGGAATGTCACAGCTATGGAACCCAAATTTACTAGTGTGATGAGGATTGCCAGATCTCAAGGCTTGTACGGAGTATCCAGTTTTCATCTCCAGGTGGGGGACAAGGGTGCAAATTTGCCACTTTTATTGGGCTTATCTCCAGAGGAAAGAGCTGTGTGCAAGTCTACAGCTGACGTAGCAAAACAGCTTGCTACCATTTGCAAGGCTTCATTCATTTGTTGTTGCAATTTGCAGAGACCTTCTGAGAGTTTACATATTTACTAAGCTAACTTCCACCTTATAAAGTGCCTGTGATTCCCTCCAGGTCAGGGGTAGGAATCAGGCTCCAAGGGGTAATAAGAAGAACCTTGAAGCTGCCCATCATCCATTACTGGCATCTGGACAGCAAATGAGGCAGGGACACGCAGATCAAGAGTCCTCTTGGTGGTCTACATGGTGTAACTATGCCAGTGTAGGCAGTGATAGGTTAGAGGAAAAGGCCATCAGTGCAGTGACCATAAAGGAAAGGGAAGCAGTGGAGAAAAAGGCTGCTTAGTGCCATCAGATCTTGGCTGTCTTCTGTTGACCTTGCTATGTGACCTTTGGAAAAAGTGAAAAGGCTGGTATCATGCACCAAGAGGATTCTGGCTGCAGCCTTCCTAGACTACAGGAAAATTCCACCTAAACATTAGGAATAACGTCCCGATGTTGAATGCTGTTTGACAGTGGAACACGCTCCTTCGGAGGATGGTTGAGTCTCCTTCTTTGGAGGCTTTTAAGCAGAGGCTGAATGGCCCTTTGTCAAGACTGCTTTGGTTGTGTCTGCCTGAATGGCAGAATGGGATTGGACTAGATGGTCCTTTGGACTTTTTCCAACTCTATATTTCTATGATTGTAAAATGAGATACTGGCCTGAAACTCATTGCTTACAATGGCTCGGTTTCTATTGATTAAACCTTTTCAAAAGCCGTAGAAGGATACTTTCATCTCAAGCCTGTTGCCTAATGCATTTGCTGTTCCCTTTGAGAAATGCACCCTGCAGTTAGGGCTATTCTGTTTTGTTTGCTGCTCCTCCTAGGAAAAGCTTTAGAAGGCTCTCCATTGTTCATTGGGGACAGGTTCCTGGGTAAATCTCATTTTTCTAAAATGCAGTCTTAAATTGCCTGTGATAACCTTTTTTTAAACCTATCTTTGTGCTACTCCTTTTGATTTTCTAGTTATTGAAACTCCCCACATCACCACTACCTTTCTTTTTCTGTTAAAGTTGGCTCCCAGAGTTGGGATTTAACTTGAGACCTGCCTTGAAAGTTTCTTGCAAGGCTCCGAGACTTGACTTGAATGTACTTGAAGCCAGAGATTTGAGACTTGGAAAAGACTTGAATGCATCGCTGCAAAACGCTTAGCAATTTTAACATTTTATTTTAAATACGATGTCTTCTTTTGCCTTCTTTTGTGCATTTCATATTTAGGAGGGACTGCTTTTGTGAGCAAGCAACTCGACACAGGTGTTGCTCAGGTGTGTGCCACCAAATGAGAGCAGTCGCTATTGGAAACTGAAGAGCAACTGTCCAAGGGATAGAAACAGGCCGGCAAGATCCAGAACAAACAGACTAATAAATTGAATTGGCAAAAGAACCATTGCATCACAGGCTGGCAACCGGTGAGCGAAAGGACGGACGGGCAAAGAAAGGCATGCAAATCTAGCAGGGTGGCAGACGAAACAAAACAAACACCCCGGGTGGAAAAACAAGCATTGGAGGTTAATTATGCTTTCTGAATCAAACAAACCCAATTTTTTCCCAAGCATTGACATGAATAATAAAATGCAACGTTGGGGGGAAAGAAATGACAGATAAAGAAAATGGGGAGGGGGAGAGATCATTAACAAAACCTTGCATTTCCAGGCACTCCGGGGTGTGAGAAATTCAGACAAGAGCTTTCTAGTCGATGCGCAGGGAATTTCTCTCGATTATTATTATTTCTTTTTGGTTTTTGAAAAGGGAAACGTTTGACAGCAACTCTGGTGAAAGCGGGGGTGGAGCCGGTGGGCGCCTTTCATCCCGAAAAGTGGGCCATCTTTTGGGGTAGCTCTGTCTCATTAGTCATTCTCCTTAATTAATTATCTAACAGCTTGTACAGACAGTAATACGGGGCGTTGGATTTTGGCATCCTTGTCCCTCTTGGAAATGCAGAGCGAGGCGGTTGATGCTATCATCAAAGGCTTCCCCCGAAGCCCCCGTAGCACCATTGCCTGGGACACTTTGATTTCTTAGTCCCCTGGCACCCAATGCTTCTTGTGCATGTATATTATGGGTGCCTAAGGAAGCATCTCTGCTTAATAATTTAAGAGCACGCAGGCAGCTTCACACCAGGAGCTCTTGACTTGAAGGGCCCACTTATTATGAGCGTGCTTACCCCGAGATTCCTAGAAATTTGCAAAGATGCATGAAATCAAATTGACCTAGATTGCAAAAAGAACACGTCCAATTTCCTAGATTGTCAAATTTCACCTATTCATGCCTTTATAGGAAATTCACATTGCAATCCTATTGGTGTTTTGTGTGAATTCTCCTATGCAACCGGTTGGGCATTTTCCCCCTCAGTTGGAGGAAGCAGAGGTGCACAGGTGGCATCGCTGCATTCACAGATGCACACTGTACATGAGTGTGTGCATTGCACATGGATGTGCCTGTGCATTGCACATGCATGCACATCTATATTTGGCTGTAGAGTTGGTTGCATATTTAACATCTTGGTTCAACATAAGGATTGTGCAGCATGCTTAATACACAATTCTGCATCCAGGAATTTAAGGTATGTGAACCCTATGTAGGATCTCAGCCTCTCCTTTTCTTTTACATGTATTAAATGTATTAAATTATTGCATAAGGTGACACTCAGCTCCTGTGTTTCCGCCTGCCTTCCTAATTGGTAAATATACCTATCTATAGATAGCGTGATTGCTGTCAATCACCATGTATATAGTCTGCCTCCAAAGTACTGATTGATGATCATGCATTATTCATATTGTTCCAAAATATACGTTTCCCAAAATGGCTTTCATCCAGAGTTTACATAAGGCTTGAATCCAGAGTTTACATAACTTCAAATCTTCAGATACGTCTTCTCTTTGATTTGTGCTCTTGCTAATATAAATGTGTATATTATCTTTTCTGGTAATGCTACAGACACACTCCATATATCCATCGGAAATCCCGAAAGTTTCTTCCGATTTAGGCAAAGAACTCATGGGCATTTCTTTAGAACAGTTCACAAAAATTAATATATACAACTCTAAAACAAAACTTACCTTTGGACCTATCCTTCCAGGGTAACCAGGCAAACCAGGAACTCCAAGCTTTCCCTATAAAAACAAACCAAAATACATAAATATATATCTAAATGAGGAAGCGTAGAATCAGGTTTGTTTCTTGAGTCGTGCACCAAAAGTAACTCTATGGCTCGTCTCAATTGGTACAAGAAAAATTACAAGGGTTGAGGGCCTTGGGACGAGAAAAAGGAACCTGGTATTTAAAGATATAGTCGTCCAAGGGCTCATCTACATGGAGCAAATAAAATGGCCTCACCCCATCTTCATGGCAGGTTGTATTTATGACTCAAGGAGCAAATCCCCAATTTGAGTGTGGACTGTCTTCATGACATAAGGTCGGTTCTGCACCAAGTACACCATCAAGTTTTTACTCAGGAGTTTGCTATACCATTAATACTAAGGGATCAATCCTAATTTCAGATGATTCTAAAATGTAACATGGTTTCCTGGATTGTTTTGCAACTCATTCCAAGCTTGAGGATCCTTACCTTTTCTCCAGAAGGACCTAATGGGCCAGGTTCTCCATTGGGACCACCGCGACCTTTTGGACCTTCTGGGCCATCTTCACCCCGTGGACCAGGAGGGCCAATTTCACCCTGGTGAGAATGAAAATGAGGTGAATTTACTTGCCTTATGTGGTCTGTTCAATGTTAAGAAAATACTGATGAGAACGGATGTTTTGAGATGATGAGAAAATCCACTGGAAAAAATAAAAATAAGAGTGTAGCTACACTGTAGAAATAATGCAGTTTGACACCACTTTAACTGCCATGGCTCCATTCTACAGAATCCAGGGATTTGTACTTTTGGAGGCACTAGCCCTATTTGCTAGAGAACACTCTCATAAAACAACCAATCCCAGAATTCCATAGGATGGAGTTACAGCACTTAAAATGGGGTCAAACAACATTATTGATAGTATAGATGCACTCACTGCTACTGCTGTGTGCATGTGTGTGTTTGTTCCCATTTCATGAGAAATGATGGGACTTTCCTCTCACCGAGTTGCATGACAACTGGGCAGCAGTGAATCACAGTGCTGCAGAAGTGAATGTGCAAACAACTGTGGAATTCACAATTGTGAAGCACGATGCACATGTGCATGTGCAACCCACAAGGCACAGCTGGATGTGACAAGCACAATGGCACCTCATGTGCAAGGTCATGGCATGCACCGATCTGCTTCTGCAACCATTGCCTGAATCCAGACTTCCGCACCAGACAAAACCATTAAAGTTGTTAACAGGATGCTGGGCAATGTATTTTAGCTTGCACAATACATTGGGGAGGGGGGTCTTCCTGAAAGAAAGGTTTGTTATTATTGTTTCTGCAAATATCCCTTTGTGAGATGTTGGTCCCAAGGTCCCTAAATGTGCAAAAATCAGAAGAAAAAACTCTTCTAATTGGTCCAGTAGGGAAAAAATGCTTGCTATTTTGGATTATTGCATGGGAGAGCAAAATAAATAAAGAAATACAACTCTACTTGCCTGACAAAGCAAATTTTCAAAGTCAATTGAGAAGGCCATGCTTAGATGAAGCATCAAAATATTGCGAAGCAAGCCAACAAGACCTGTGCCACTTTTTGCTTGCCGATCCTCATAGAGAGACAGCATGGTGTAGTGGTTTGAGTGGCGAACTATGACTCTGGACACTAGGGCTTGATTCCTGATTTGGCCAACTGAGTAAACCTGGGCAAGTCACATTCTCTCAACCTCAGAGGATGGCAATGGCAAACCCCCTCTGAAGAAATGTGCCAAGAAACCCCTGTGGTACGTTCGCCATAGGATCTCCATAAGTCAGAAATGACTTGAAGGCACACAACCACAACAACCTCCTCATGTAATTTCACGGAACACATAGAAAAACATGAATGTAGGGTATAGACCAATTATCATCATCATCATCATCATCATCATCATCATCATCATCATTATTTTGTGGAACATTCCCATGGATACAGTGCTTCAATTTTGAAAAGTATTTCCCCTTCTGGACATAATTAGAAGGGTTTATGGACATTTTTCAAAAATGTAAAAAGACACAAATGGTAAAAAATCTCACAACAGTTCTCCATTTTCACCATGAGGTGTGAACCCCCCCCAAAAAACAAGTGGGTTTGGATGATCAGACTAATGTATCCAAAAGATATACAGCTTATATTAGCTTCCTTCAGTCCCTGTAATGGCAGAAAGGTGAGATAGGCAATGGAAAATCCCCTTTGATGATAGGTTCACTTTAGGATCACCATAAGTCAGAAATAACCTGAAGATGCACAGCAAAAATGACACAACCAATGTGCAACTTGAAGACATGCAACAAAAAGACTTAATCTAGGAAGACAGAGCCCTGAGTTTGTAGCATGTCAAAACCAACTTGGTGGCAATTGGCAACCACAGCTATCTGAAATGCAAGAAATCTGGGGACAAAAGTGGTAGACTTCTTACTGGAGGCAATTCCTGCTTTTTATAAGCACATACGCACCACATAGCTACACCTGGTGTAAATTAGACTAGAGAAGATTGTGTTTCCAAGGACTCACCCTGTCTCCTTTAATGCCCATGTCACCTTTGAAGCCTGGGAAGCCATCTTCACCCTGCATGAAAAGAACAGAAGGAGAACTTAGGATGTATTGTAAAATACAACAACATGTGGGGGAGAGGGACAGGGAGTGTAGAGGATAAAAATGCAATCCAGCATCACCAGCATTCTTTCTTCAAGGATTCGTCCTTGGATTTGTCCAAGGATTCATGCATGGCCATGCAGTTCTCCAACTAGACTTGAGGATTATGGTGGTGATGCAGAGTGGAGTCAATTGACTTGGACTTAAGTCACTTCTATGACTTGAGCTGGACTTGGCAAAAATGGTACACTGACTTGACAGCACACATTTCTGGGAAGGGTATAGTAAATGCATTAGGCAATGGGCTTCAGGCAGAAGGATTCTTTTAAAGCTTTAGAAGGCTCCCGGATGTGCCAAGCAGACTTCAACCTCTACCTCAAGCCTTTTACCTAACACACTTGCTGTTCCCTTCTAGAAATGCATGTCACCTCCTTTAATTCTCACAGCTCCAACCTGTGCGATCCTGGGATTTGTAGTTTGGCAAAGCATTCAGTCTGAATTGTGCAGAGAGCTCTGGTCTGTCAGAGAGCTCTGGTGGCTTGCCGAACTACAAATCCCAGGATGCTGTAGGATAGAGCCATGGCAGTTAAAGTGGTGTCAAATGGCTTTAGTTGTGCAATGGGAGGACACCCCCAGAAACAAACTACTCTACCAACCAAGGGTTTGTTCCCTAAGAGCAAAGAGGAAACGTTTCGCCATGACATTAACGTGCATCAGAACCATTTTGGTGGAGGCCATTTTGTTAACGCTATCCTACTGCTCCCCTCTCCAAATAAAAAATATTGACGGTATTTTCTTTCTGTTCAGTCAGTGGCTGAAAATGTCAGCTCTATTGATATAAACACTGGGAACGTACTAGCGCCGGGAACAAATTATTTCACCCAGCCTATTTCATACCCATCTTTTCAGGGAGAACTCGGGAATGACGCTCATATTTCTTCTCGTTGGCAAAGGTTTAACTGCTGAGTCTCAATCAATACTGTTATCAAGTCCTAAAGCAAGCTTGTCAGGTGCTAAAATGAGGATGCAGTAACCAAAAAACAACATTGGGGCTTCAAGACGCCCCATGGTAGTTGGCTCCTTGGTTATAATTGTCAGCTTTGCCAGTGATGGACTGCAAGGTACGAACAAAGGAAATCAAGGGAGATTTAAGGTCGGAACAGGTCCGGAATATTACACAGCCTCTGCTCTTCCTTTGGGAGAACATTACTGTATCCCCCAAATATACAGAAAGCCGGCTTGTCAAAACTCTCTTTAAACACAGAATTTTAATCGCTGCTCTGGCTCCTGCCTCTGGCAGTTTAGTCCTTTTGCTTGCCATATTCCCCTTGCAGCTCTGAAAGCCGGCTTTCCAAAAGGTGTAAATCAGAACCATCCCTCTACATAATTGAGATTACAGCCTTGCTGTACAAAGGCGCTCAGAAGTGGATTTCCTCTGCAAGCAGACGAATAAGACCTCGACTATTTCACCCTCATGCGTCGGGATGAATAACTGTGGTAGTTTCTCCCCACTTTGGGAGAAAATGCGCTTTCCTCTGCAGCGTCTGCAGAGGTTTCTTGCACAGGAAACAGTATTTTCTGTGCAGAAAACATGGCTTTTGTGTGCAAGGAAACACTCTGTGCCAAAAAAAGAGGTTTCTCTCTCTCTCTCTGTGTAAGAAACATATATGCAGATTAATTCTTTTGCAACACTTTCAGTACAAGGAGGAAATTGGACACAATTTTCAGTGATCTATTATTTTCACCAGCAACATACATGCAGAATAGCTCTTTTGCAATACTTTCAGTACTGGGAGAAATTTGGACGCAATGTTCAAGTCATCTGTTATTTTCGCCAGCATGGTTTCCCAAATGGGAACCCCATTTTTGTTGCCCTGGGAATAAATAATAATGAAAATTTTCATCCCTGGTCTTATCCATAGCCAGGATATCAGACATCAGATCCATCTTTGGCCACGATGTGTAACGCTCCAGACCGTTAGCAGAGTAGTGCTAACTTACCTTCTCGCCCTTTGTTCCTTTCAAGCCACGGACACCATCAGCTCCCTTGGTGGGAAAAGGAAAAAAGAAGGAAGAATGAATGAATGAATATCAACTGGCACATGTACAAGATAGATGAGACAAGCTAGTAGGGCATTCATTTATGGTCAAACCTTTCAGCATGAGAAGAATCCTACATCATACAAAGAGCGAGGCGACAAGCAATGTGAAATGCAGAGGTAGTTTTGCTGAGGCTTGTCTCTTCTGCCAGGTCTATCCAGACGATTTTTTCAACCCAAAAATTTAAAGTATGCATGGGTTGTTCTTCATTTGCATTGTTTGTATGGGGTTTTTAAATTTTACGTATTTTATTTGTTGTCTTACTCTGTGAGTAAAAAATACTACTACTACTACCGCCTCTCCCCGTATATTCCGGCTCGCACCCTCAGAACGTCTGGGCAGCAATTACTGAAGGTGCCTGGGGCGAGATTATCCTCCACTACACGGAGGACATTTTCCACAGCTGCCCCAGCCCTTTGGAATGCGCTGCCCACTGAGCTCCGCTCAACTACCACCCTGGCCCAATTCAGGAAGGACTTGAAAACCTTCCTGTTCCAACAGGCATTCCCCGATTAAGTTCCTGTGGGCCTCCCTCCTCTTCCGTGGCCAAGAGGTTGGGCTATGGGGCTTTTTTGCCTGTTATTTTTATTGATGTGATATGTTTGTATTTTATATTGTTTTTTGTACTGCTGTTTTTAACCTTGTTGTAAGCCGCCCTGATCGCAGGAAGGAGCGGGATAAAAATAAAAACTTTATTTATTATTATTATTACTACTACTAATAATAAGTAATAGTAGTAGTAGTTGTAGTATTCAACGTATTAGCTTACATCACATTGTTAGTCCAAACAAGTAGATTTATTGACTCAGGCTTACCAGTCAACACCCCACTAATCCAATAAATCTACTTAAACTGGGATTAACCAAGACATTGTACATAGCATTAGGATTGAGAGGAAAACATCCCAAATCTTATATAAGTATATCACACGAAGAGACCATTTTTGGAACATCTGAACAGCATAAAAAGTGTCCAGAAACATTCCAGAAGGAACATAGCTTCTTTGTTTTTAAATAAAATTATAGTTAGTACCTGCCTTGGATTTTAAAAGAAAACTATAACCAGAGCCTGGATAGTTGTTTTTTTCCTATGCTGATGTGTTTCTCTATTCTCTTTATTCCTTTCTCATGTTGACATGGTCTATTTTTATTCTTTTTCTTCTGTTTATTTAGTGATCCTTGTAAGATCTCTCTTCTTTTGTTCACAAATTGGCAACACTCCTTATTGTAGTTCAAAGCAACTGGGCATTTGGAACAGTGCTGGGGAGACTTAGTTTGCTGAGCACCCTCTTGTGGCATGAAAGTAATATGCCTGCTGCTTAAGAAGGAGAAAGAAGAAATCTGCAGATGTCTGCCTCCTCGTTCCTTCAACCTCCATTTGCAACCAGGACCTGGATGTAAGCTGGCAGGTCCTTTATTGACCTTCTTGTGGAACTGTCTGGAGGAAAGGCATTATGTGTGGAAGGACCTGGAGTAATCCCCATTGAGGATTCCTACACTTAAGTCAAGGTGCCATTTTGGGGACCTAATATTGCTTGCAATAGCTCATTTGGAAAACACCTTCTCCTGCATAAACCGCCTTGGAGAGCCTGAAGAAGACATGATCCATAGTGCTCCTTCCACCTAGTTATGGAAAATGCCCTGAGCATATTGAAATGAACAAGAGCTGTTCAAGAACATGCGGCTGTCCTCTGTAGAGAAGGCCCATTGCGTAGAAGCTATCCAAGATGAATTATGCTTGCTAAATCAGATATAACACTCTCTCTATCTGCAGTGATTATGGACCAACATTTATCCCAAATGTGAAGTTGAAGGCTTTCACAGCCAGCATCCATAGTTCTTTGTGGGTTTTTCGGGCTATGAGGCTGTGTTCTAGAAGAGTTTAAGATGAAA
This sequence comes from Sceloporus undulatus, assembly GCF_019175285.1. Taxonomy (NCBI): domain Eukaryota; kingdom Metazoa; phylum Chordata; class Lepidosauria; order Squamata; family Phrynosomatidae; genus Sceloporus; species Sceloporus undulatus. The sequence continues at coordinate 19,060,787 of NC_056528.1, read as the reverse complement.
CTTCAGGAATAAACCCTTCTAGAACACGTTGTAAGAGACATCAAGGGCCATCAAGTCCAACACCGTACCATGCAGGAAGCATCCCCAACAGATGACCATCCAGCCTCTGTATAAAAACCTCCACAGAAAGAGACTCCACCACTATCTCAGGGAGTGTGGTCCACTACTGAACACCTCTTACTGCCAAAAAGGTCTTCCTAATGTTGACGTGGAATCTCTTTCCCTGCAGTCTGACTCCATTGCTCTATGTCCTGCTCTCCGGAGCAGCAGAAAACAAGCTTGTTTCATCTGCAATATGACATCCCTTCTAACATTTAAACAGGGATATTGTATCAACTCTTAGCCTTCTTTCCTCCAGGCTAAACATACCCAGCTCTAAAAGTCTCTGCTCATAGGGCATGGTTTTCAGATGTCACCCTATCATGTTGGCATCAGTTTATTCACCAGGCTCTGGATGGGACAAAGATGTCCTGCCTGGGTGATCAGAAAAATATTCAGCCTGTATTGTGCAGCAGGGAGGGTTATCACCTAGCATAGCGGTTCTCAACCTGTGGATTGCGACCCCTTTGAGGGTTGAACGACCTTTTCACATGGGTCGCCGACTCACCTAAGACCATTGGAAAACACATATTTCTGATAGTGTTAGGAACCGAGACGAATAATTTTATGGTTGGGGAGGGTACAGTTTTAAAAGGTGGTGGGATGAACCATGTTCAGAACTACCGCCACATCAAAGTTTCCAGGAGCAAAACTTTTTTTCCAACAACAGGAAAATCAGATCTGTGGTAGTCCCAAAGGAGCCTGTGGCCCACAAAAATGATCTTGGGGCAGTTCGTGGTCCATGGTGACCCATGGTTCCTTACCTCTGTGATACTGTGAGTTTTAATTTCCTAGGGACAAAGCATGACAAAGCCAATGTTGTGAATATTTTTACTCACAACTGCAGCAGTGTCTTAGGCTGCTGTCACACTGCCGAATTAATCCAGTTTGACACCACTATAACTGGCATGTCTACAGCCTATGCGGGGGATCTGTTCTGGACCCTGCCATATAAGGGAAATCTAGCGTATGCGGCGCACATGCCCCGTTACTTCTTCTGGGGTGTGCCAAGACTTTTTCCGGCATGGCTTTCAGCATATGCTGAAAGCCACATATGTTACGTCCGCATATGACGTGGGCGCACTGTATTTTCTAACACAATGAAGGGGAAATGCTCATAGACACACCCAAATCTGAAAAGATTTATGTCAGCAATCATCGGCATCTCCATATTTCTCTGTCAGAAGATGGAAATCATTTTGCTCTCAATGGTACTCGAAGAACTAAACAGTTTGGTTGCATCATTTTCTTACCTTGACACCACGTGGTCCAGGATATCCGATTGGACCCTGAGGGCCGGCAGGTCCCTAGTAGCAAAAGGAAAGGTAACAAAATGATTACTCAGCAAAGAAATTCTCATCCACTCAAATGTTTCCTCAGCAGATAACAGCTACTGGACAACTCTGGTATGGCTTTGGGGCTAGCAAACACCACCAACATGCGATCCCCCAAAGTTGATGTTAAAACTGTTCTAGCTGCAAAATCTATGGCCGCATAACTTACATCTGCCACATATTGCAGAAATCTATCCAACCTTACTGAAACTTTCTGCAAAGTTCAGGCAGATATACTATCTTAATCAAAAACCTCCTGAATCCATAACTCCAGATCCGGCAAACATTGAAACTGCTGTGGATGCTCTCAGTGATAAACTTGCTGCTTCATTACCCTTTTTAAAATGCTGCATCAGTTCTCTTTTTGTCCATATCTTTTAGAATAGTGTTACCTTCCCTAGGAATTAGATACCAATCCAGATACTGGGACATCAATTAAGGGTATGGCTAATTGATCGATTAAATCGTTAACAAACAAATACAGCTCCTCCTCCTCCTCCTCCTCCTCCTCCTCCTCAAATTGTTGAAATTGTTCAGATTGTTGAACCAACTAATAATAGTTGAGGTTCAAGGCTGTGAATGTGCTACTGTGCATGCAGATATATATTCTGGCTTCTGAAACACATTCTGATTTGAATTTAGAGACTACAATAAAGTTCTTACATTGGGACTGTGTCATGTAAACCACTGCATACAGAGGGATGTGTTGACTGTGATCTGCAACCTTGTGTCACATGGCGACACTGTGCATTTACCCAAATGTACATCTGAACATGGAGCGGAATGCACAGTCAAATGAGCCACCAAAGGACTACTATGTCAGCTAATTCTCAGAAGACAGAATATATATCTGCATGCACAATGGCATCACATGATCAAGTCTTCTTTCACAGCCTTAAAATGAACAAGAGGATTGTGCATCAGAAAAAAAGTCCAGTTGCTTGTGTAGGATAATTTATCTATGTTTGAGGGTGCATCTACACTAGAAGTAATGCAGTTTGACACCATTTTAAGTTCTGTGGCTCCATTCTATAGCATCCTGGTATTTGTAGGGTTGTTCCCCCCCCCCAAGATCTTTAACCTTCTCTGCCCCAAAGTTCCATTTTGGGGACCTCACAAAACTACAAATCTTAGGATTCTGTAGAAAAGAGCCGTGGCAGTTAAAGTGGTGTTGAACTGCATTATTTCTACAGTGTAGATACACCCCAAGGCACCAACTTAAGTTTGACCTAAAACCCACAGCATCCTCCAGTAAGCATGGCCAAGAAGGTCGCCTTGAATGTTTTGAAATATTGATATCACTGTACTAGAAAGCTAGTATGGTGTAGCAGTTTAGCATTCGACTACAACTCTGGAGATTTGAGTCCCTGTTTGCCCATCTTGGGTGCGTCACACACTCTCAGCCCCAGAAAACTCTATTATAAGGTCACTATAACTTGAAGGCACACAACCACCACCACCACCATTGAACTCCTGTTTCATGTTGTTTCAATGTGTACCACCATTGAAACCATGCAGCTAGAGCCAAAAGGAGACAAATCTGGTTCTGACTACTACTTCGTCTATGTTTCCCCCCATTGTTTCCTTTCCTTAAAGAAATGGATCCCTGAGTTCGACAAAGCTCTAGGAAAGCAGTTTCTGCCAACCATGCTGCTGCTGGTGGGGATTCTGGGAGTTGTAATACCAAAAAGATAATTTTCCAAGCCGTTGCCAATTATTTTAGTCTTTCTAATGGAAGGCCTACAATACATTCTGCATCCCAGCATTTCTCTGCCTAATTGGAGGTCTTTTAGAAACATTACTATTCCAACTCCCATTAAGCTTCAAGAACTCCCAGCATTACTATTTGCAGATTAAAATAGACACCAGAGAAGGATCAGCACTATGACTTCACCTGGAAAGGCCTCCTCCATCCACTGCTACTTTTAACTCCCCAGGACGAAGGAAATGTTCTGTGCTGTTTTGAAAGTCGGCATGTTGGATAGCAAAGGATGGTCAATCCAAACAAAGATACTATTGTTTCTTTATGTCTCTGTAAATTTTGTTGAAGCAATAGGACTACCTATTAGTGATAGATTTCTTCCAGCCCGAATCCAGCTGCTGTTCTGTAGCACAGCTGCGCTTTTAAAGTATAGTTCATAAATTGTTTTCCGATAACAGACATGTTCAGTGACATCAGAAAAGGTAGAAGCAGTTATAAAGTTTAGTGTGGCATTCTGGTGGGACTTTGCATTTCTATTTTTATCTGGCCTTTGGAATAAAAGGTCCCCATTCCCACTTCTGCTCCTCCTCTGCTCCATTGCTATTAAATGTCCTAGTTTCTCTCTCTTCCTGCTGCTTTCCTCCTTCATCCTCTGCTTACTTCAACTGCTGCAAATGAACTCACTTAACTCAGTAGAAGTAGAGGAGTAGAGAAGAAAAGAGCTTAACCTTTGCCTTTGCCTTTTTAAAACTCAGGCTGCACTCAAACTGATTTAAAAGACCAGAAGGTCCCAGATTTTGTTCCTGTTCTTTCCGATTCTATCGCGGAGATCCATACACATTTTGTTTATCCTAGAATATTTACTGTCAGCTCCTAATATGATCACTGACTTTTAATATCAGCTCCCCATGTAGGTTTATTTTAATCCAGTGCATAGCATAGTAGTTTGTGTATTGGACTGTGACTCTGGAGACTAGGGTTTGAGTCCTCGCTTGGCCATGAAATCCATTGGGTGACTTTGGGCAAATCACATGCTCTCAGCCTCAGGAGAAGGCAGTGGCAACCTTTCTCTGAACAAACCTTGCCAAGAAAACCCCATGAAAGGGTTAGGATCAGACAATCTGGGACTCTTAAATCAGTCTCTATGTGTCCTCAGTACATAAATTCCACAGCTTCTCTTCTTAAAAGAATCTTTTTTTCCATATTGATAATTTTTGCCCTTTTGTTGCCTAGCCACATGTGTCTCAGTTTCCATTTGTGAAATGTAGGTGGGCGTGTTCTCCAACGTTCCACAATCTCATCTGCCTCCGACTGTGCTTTTCTTCGAGGAGAGATTTGGCTTCTCTTCTCTCTAGGTCTCAAGCCTCGTCTTTCAGTGAAAAGGAATAAATACATCCAAGTAGGGCAGGCTTTGCTCCGAGGTCACAATGTCTTAGACCATAATTCTCTGGGAAAGCTGCAACCATGGGAATTCGGCTCTCCTTCCAGAGATGGCTGCTGCAGAGCTGACTGCTGGCTTTTTGCTAAATGGCTTCTGGGGCAGCAACTGACTTCATGATGGATGGCCCTGTTTGTGGATTCTGCGGGCGCCCACACTTGCAAATTCCTGTCTCGTGTGACAGCAAGGGCAGGACAGCCCCGAGCAAGGTTGCAGCTACAATTTCGCCACAACTGTGACTTATGAGACTAGATCCGGCTCAGCACATACCCTAGCAAAAAGCCCTCTTTGTGAATAAACACACCACTGGTCAGCAGAAGCATAGGAGTGAACCATCCCTCATCAAAGCATCCTGAAATACAATTTAAGGTGGACCTTTGGCTGGAGGTGGAAAGGCTGAACCACAGTGGCCAAAACCACACTGAACTGAAACATGACAACTGGATGGAAGGGGAAGGATGTAGTTATGGCTCTTGACTATTCCTTCAAGACTTGTGGCTTTCATAGCCTTTCATTTATAGAGACAGGACTGGACAGTCAAATCTTTACTCTTCCATCTGGGGCCTGATGAAGTTCATTCTCAGCATGGTCGTTTCCATCCATTCCTTACAGAAGTACCACCATATTAACATCTCAAACTGTTGATTCATTTAAACCAGAGATGGACAATTTGGCACGGGGAAGAGACCATTTTCTGGCTGAGGACCCACCACCTCCCCACATGAACAAAAATAGTATGAGATTGAAAAGCACAAGAGATTTGCCCTGTAGACAAAGAATGGTTTTGGTTTGAGGGCACTGGGAGAGGAGAATTGGGGACCCTGTGCCCTATTTTGCCACAATACCGATTCTCCTTTGAAAAGTAACTGGCCTCTGTCTCACATTATAGTGCTTTGAAAAGCAATTCATTGCTATTACTGATTGCCATGTTTAAAAAGGCACTGTATATACTCAACTATAAGTCAACTTCTTGTATAAGTCAAGGGCAAGAGAGAGTCTAATTGAGGCTTTTTGACCTGGGATTTTGGGGCATACATTTTTAGACTTATAAACAAATATATATGGTAGCCTTTTGCATTGCTCATTCCTTTGCTGTTAGTTTACACTGCTTTTTGGAGAAGAGGAAACAGGTTGAACAAGGAGAATAGTAAAAAAAATTGGAAGAATTTCCATTAAAGAATGAAAGAACTGAAACTTTACAATTATATGAATCCTCAATCATCAGAGATTGTATTTCAGAATGAGAGGAGCACAGTTTAGGATGTCTATTTGGCGGACACATACCTGACTTCCCTTCTCACCAGGAGGACCTTCTTTTCCAGGATGACCCTGTAAAGAAAGACAGTATGAGAAAAACAGGGCAACTTGAAAACATTATCAAATGGGTTGAGAAAGTTCGCAAAGCATTCATTCAAACCCCAAACATGTTAGTGCCCCTTCCAGCTTTGTGGTTAGTCTATGGCCCTGTCCAACCCTAAACTGTTTGGACGCTTCAACCAAAGTAGATCATGACATCTTGGGAAAGGAATCGACTTCACATTAGATTGATTCTAAGACATATTGTAAGTCCATTCAAACTTACCGGGGGACCATCCGCGCCAGGCATGCCAGGAAGACCAGGTTTCCCTAGAGGTCCCTAGGGAAGGAAAAAGAAACATAACTGTTAGCAACAAAACTACAACCCAGCCATTCACCAGAGGCTTCAATGAGTAGAAATTTGCAACACGTAGATACAGTTTTGGGTTCTTATGTCTGGAGTGGGACATATGCAAGCTTCTCTAGCCATGGGGCAAAAGGGAATAAGCAGATGTTGCACATGGAAGCAGAAGCTTTTTCAAGGTGAATCATGCATTCTAACTAGCAGCGGTTGCTGTTATATCACAGCTGCTTTTAATTGACATACTTTGTCTCCTGGTGGACCAATCGGACCTTGAGGACCTGGGAGACCCTAGAAGAAGAAGAAGAAGAAGGAAAAGGTGAGACAATACATTGGGTTAACATAAACACAAATGTGTGAATAGGTCCTTCGTGAGAAGGAGGAACACAGGCAAAAGGGCAAGCACAGTGATGCCCAATGTTGGATAAGGAGATAAAAGTTCTTGCGTTGGATGACAACTTTGAGACCCCTGCTATTCCCTCCCAAAAAGTCACTTTTCCAAACTCTTGCATTGGAATTGACAGTGTTTGGATCAGATTTTAGCAAGCAAAGTTTGTGTTTCACAACTAAACATTAATCTCATATCTGTATTTTATAATTATTTATTATGTTTGTCTGCAAGACCTGAGTGAGACAGACAAAGACAGAGGGACTTGGAGGGCTCTCATTCATTGGTTTCCCTTCAGTTAAAGTTGACAGCAGTTAACAACAACCAACATTGTCAGTTGTTGTTGGAATCCGAAGAAGACTAGGATTTCCCCTGCAATTTGAGGTCATGGAGCCAGCGTGGTGTAGTGGTTTGAGCACTGGACTATGACTCTGGAGACCAAGGTCTGAATCCCAGCTCAGCCATGTAAACCCACTGTGGGATCTTGGGCAAGTCATACGCTTTCAACCTCAAGGGAAGGCAATGGCAAACCTCCTCTGAACAAATATTGCCAAGAAAACCCAATCATAGGTTCAGCGTAGTAAGCTGGAAACGACTTGCAGGCACCCAACAATAAGAACAAATCTCCACTGTAATGGTGGAGAAGAGAATGGTGCCTTTTCACCTGGCCAAATCAGCATCATCTCACCTGAGCGCCTGGATTTCCCTGTTGACCTGGTGGTCCAGGTTCTCCTTGAGGACCCTTGAAAGGGAAAAAAGGAGATGTAAAATCATATGTCAGAAAGAGGTTGCATCCCCTTAATTGCAAATGCACTAAAAGTGATTGCAGCGGAGACTGCCTGCTTGATACAGTCGCTGCACTTTAAATTGAGAGTGCTAGATGAAATGAAACCAATATTAATGAGAAATGTGTTCCCGCTATACTATGTAGAATTAATAGGGGCTTCTAGTAATAATATTTAGAGAGGCTCCCAAATGTTGGTGGGGGGGAAAACGAAGAAATATTAATTTTAAAGATGTTCACATTCCAATCTATTTCTAATATATTTTATCTCTCTGGAGATGTGCATTATTTTCCCCAGACAAGAGTCATTCTTGCCATTGCTTAGAGGCTCATTTTTTTTTAACGTTAGGCCTGGCGAAGTTCAAGCAACAGCTCAGCAGTTCCAGAAAGCGCTGCTCTTTCACAATAATATATGTGTCACAATGATATTCACAGCAATGACTGACATCTCTACAGATGTCTACAGACCCTCTCAAAACGACAAGAGGAAAGAAATGACGTTGTGATGCCATTTTGTGAGGGATCACAGAGAAAAATAGAAGTATTGAGGGTTAGTGGTGTGGACTCCAAGGCTCACAAAGTAGGGTTGCAGCGGCTCATGGGTCACACAATGCCCACCGACATGCACTCTTCCACCCACAAAGACTCAAACATGTATGCTCTTCTGCAAAGCATATATTCTCTTGCTTAATGTTGTAGGCACACAAGCATCATTTATAAAGTCATTTGGGAGGGAAAGGTTTCTTCCTACTTCCCAGCCTCTTGAATGGAAAAAACTGTACTTGCAAACAAGCATTTACCAAAGGAAAGAAAACAAAATGAAATGAAATAGCTACCTGGAAACCCATTGGCAAAGGGCTGTTGTGACAACCCTGGATTCCTCGGCCATGAATATGTATGTTTGTTTCCAAAGGGAAATACTATTGCAATACCAGTGGAAAATCAATTTCACATTAAACATTAATTAGCAGCTCTTTAATTTAGGAAAGCAAAAGCCACCCGCTTTGAAACAGGGAGGCAACCTGGGAAAACAAAGCTATTAGGAAACGTAATGTGCATGATGCATGGACACACTCACTCAGCGGAGGTTTGGTTGGGCAGCGAAGGAACAGCCAAGAAACTTACCACATTCCCCTTGGGGCCAGTTTGTCCATCCATGCCTCCGATGCCCTGAGCAAAAGGTTTAAAAAGACAAAAGGAGGAAAGTTCTGGTTATTACTAGTAAATGAAAGGAATGAAAGCCATCTGTCCCAATCACAGCTGAGACTCCAAACAGGCTAATAATGCAACTCCCAAGTGAAATACTCTAAACTACAAATCCCACCATTCTGCGAGCCATGACAATTGTAATGGCATCAACCTGCCTATATGTTTCTTTCCTTCCCTGTTATTTCCCATGAGTCATTCTAGAATGATCCTACATTCTGCCTTGCAGATAATACCTCCCCATTAAGACAGTATGACGGGAAACATGCAACCCTCCAGATGTTGTTGGCCTGCATCTCCCATCATTCTTCACTATTGGTTATGCTGGCGAAGGCTGCTGGGGATTGCAGTTTGCAACATATGGAGGGCCATACTTTCCAAACTCCTCATATAGAGCTTTACATTCTACGAAATTTTGCCATTTGATTTTTAGATGCATTTGAGCTTTGACCTCAATGGAGCGAGGGAAAGCTTACCTGGATGAACTCCTGCTTGGTGGTTGAACTTGTATGGCTCTTTTATCATTTGAATTTTTGATCCTTTGTGTGATTGGGAAGACTCTGCAACTGAAGACTTGGTCCTTTGAACTTACGCCTGACATGGTAGAAACCTTTTTATTCTATTGTCTGAGCGGCTGATTTAATCTTAACGTAACTTACTGCCACCGAAGAACAAAGTTTCATCAAAACGCAGCTGGTATTGCTAGATGAGGCAAAGTATCTGTACATGGAAACCCACTGGGTGACCTTGGGTGAGCCACACACTCTCAGCCTCAGTGATAACTTCACTTTAGGGTCACCATAAGTCAGAAATGTCTTGAAGGCACACAACGAGAACAATCTGTGCACAAAGTCAGGCTTTGGGCTCCAGACTTTTGATGTGTTTGCATCTTGCTAGCTGTTTCTGCTTATGCCTTATTATAAAATATTATTATAATTATGATATATTACAATTATTATAATGTACTGTAATGGGCACATAATTATAATTAAAATGGTTATTAACAATTTTCAGTTACTAATTGTTATGGTTCTGGAAGCTATTTATGCATGATCACACAACATGTGCAAGTTTAATTTTTAAAGAATTATTTCTTATAATAACACTCATATTCATGTGTTTTACTGATTCTGATTATTTCTTCCATAGATGCCTTTTAGATTAGGCATTATTCTTGCTTCGTCGCTTGGGTAATCCCTTCTAAATTTGATGCCCTTCCCGTTGGGTGAGAGAGCGCATCAAAATGGATACCAGGGGGTTGGACTTCCTCAGCATCTATTAGTTCATCAATAAATCATTAGTTCATCTATTAGTTCATTAATAAATCATTGGACATGTGTGGCACCAGAGCTCTCTGGCAAAGAAGGTGAAATAACTCATCAAATTACAAATTTCAGAATTCCGTAGCATTAAGACATAGCAATTAAAGAGGTATCAAACTGTATTATTGCTTCAGTGCAGATCCAGCTATGGTGCAAATGCACCCTATACCCCCTACTAGGTGGTCTGGGGCATATTTCTTTGCCATGGTGTGCGGTGGGTGGCACAAATCTATGTGTTTGATCCTTACAGAGTCAGTGAAAGTGATGTATTATCTAATTGGACTCAAATGATAAATACGGAAGTAAGGGTTTGGATCTGATCCGTCAACTATTTTGAACAAACAAGTTGGATATCTGCAAGTTCCTCACCCCACCCGCTTCTAGAATGCATACTTAAATATATCCTGAACCTCTTCCATCGTGAACATTTTCATGGACCACCTTCAATACCAAGAAGTAACAAATAATTAAGACTCCATTACAGATGGAAGGACTCAGCCAAGGAAGTCATGAGAATGAGTTTGCAAGACCTGGACCCGGTTGTAAGAAGAGGTTCTCATGAAGTTATCTCATTCATAGGGTCCCCATAAACCGAAACTGACTTGAAAGCACTTAACAGGAAGGAACAAAACATTCATGGAAGGAACAAACTGACCAAGGGATACCTATATTATGAGAAGGAAGCATTGTGTTACTCACCGGAGGTCCAGGGGGTCCCGGAGGTCCTTTTGGTCCCAGCAAACCACGGGGGCCCTGTTAGAGAAAGCAAACTATATTCTGAATATGCCCAATAGTATGAGATTAGGTCTTAACTCTGTGTCCCATTAAAATGACGGCAAAGAAAGCTACATACACTCTTTCGTAACTTTTCTCAACACAAAGATACCCTACTCAAACATGTCTGAAATGCAGCTTTTTGTTGCTCCTTGCTTGTCTAGCTAGTCTCAGCTCATTTTGAGCTTTATCTTTCCTTACACTATTCGTGCAAGCTTGATCTACGCATCTGTATTCTTCCTTCATGTTTCATCTTTCCATCCATTCTTTACATGTTCTCTTTTTGTCTTTTTCATTTCCTCCTTGAGTTTACTGTGAAGCCACATTGGTTTTTTCAGATGTTCCCATTTGTCTTCTTCCATTGTCTTTTTAGCAATTCCTTCTTCGTGAAATCACACCCATACTGTCCTTTCCCTTTAGCATCTCTATTCCTGGGATCCTTCCCAGTATTTCCCTAACCCTGAACTTTATTCAAATCCTGACTGTAGACCTCACTCCATTGAAATTCCCATTGGGGTCATTAAATATTCCCAAAACTCACACAGTCACTGAAATCCTACATCGGCATTGTGAAGAGTCAGTCTCCACAAGTGGAGTGATGTGCTACCTGTGTGCTCACGGGTGGGTGATTCAATGAACTTCTCAATGTCCACAGGCCTATGCAACTATGTTCAATGTGAGAGGATCATCAATGCAGATTTTGAATGCATGTGCTATGTGCATCCATGCACAATGGCAACACATAGTCAAGTGCTTCCATATCCTTGTGCTGAATGTGCCTTTAGTGAAGTGGATAAAAATGTCCACTTTGCTTCTGTAGGGGAAATTATACATGCATAAGGCACCAACAGGATTCCAGCCAATGTGCCACAGAATTGAGCTAGAAGACCAACAACTGCCTAGAGAAGTGTTTTCACTGGTCAAGTTCCAGCAGAATTGTGCTGGAGGACCTAGAGATTCCTAGAGACAATATGGCCCTGTACACACGGGCCCTTTAGCACGTCCTGGCAACATGCTAGGGTTGCCTCGGGGCACCGTTTCCAGACGCCCCACAACCCTAGGACGCCACCAGGATGTCACAGCTATGTGGCACCGTATACACGGTGCGCACAGCTGTGACATCACTGCCACACGCTTTCTAGACAGGCGCGCGCGGCAACAATGTCCTCACACCGCCACAGGCAGTTTGCAGTGGCGCTAAAAGGAGCCGCTTTTTAGCAGTCCTTTTGTTTCCGCATAGCCGCGCTACACAATTTGGTTGCTACGGTGCGGTTACGCGGAAAAGAGAGGCGGGCACTGGCCGCCTCTTTCTGGCGGTCTGTACCCCACCTATATTACTCAAATCAGTGGACAATCAAATCCGCAAAAGTCATAGCCACAAATCTGGAGGACCAACTGTATTCTTTCATTTGTCCAGGCACAGCACAAAAATGCTCTCCAATTCCTTTCTCTCAGCCTCCTGCTCACCGCCTCCATCAGCGGACATCCTCGAAAAATGTTCCAACTGTTTGTTGTCATCTAAATGCTTTAATTACTGGCTATACCTGCTTGTTCAAGTGTTTTTTAAGGCAGCTAGCAGCCTTGTTGTTATTGTTAAGAAGCATGCGGGGAAAGCAGAGTGGTTGATGATGTCTGGGTAGACTGTAATGAGACATCTCAAGTCTCATTGAGACATGATGAGCTTGTTAACACTCTCCTCTTCCCCTGCTTTCTCCCTTTCTTCTCACTTGACGTGTCCCTAACCATTTTGACAAAAGCGGTCGTATTGGCAAACTCCATTTTTATTTTCATTTTATTTTATTTTGCAATGGTAGCATTTGTCTTCCCCTTACCTTTTCAAAACTATGTTGGCAGCTTTCTATTAAAGCTGAAAGGAAATTGGAGCATGTGCGTTTCTGCTGGTGAGAAACGTCACTCATTTTCATAATGAGATGCTGTAATTTGGCTGCCAAGAGACAGTAGCCATGAACTGCCCTGGTTCAGATGTCACTTGCACCCTGAACTCAGAAAATGAGACACTGGCTTGGATCTTACTAAACCTCAGTCCTCCAATTTGAATTATGGGAGTGAAATTTTGATCCGTAACCCAATGTAAGCGGATTGATAATCCCCACCAGCATAGTTGTACTGGATTACTCTGCCGAACACATTTTTGTACAGTTGCATCCCCAATTTTCTGTGTCTCTATGCTGAAAGATTTTAAAACTAATCCCAAAGTAGGAGTAGCTAGTGCCTTCAACGTGAGTAGAACAGGAGATGAACTCTGGGTTGGAGGCATAGAGTGACCTGGTGCCCAGGAAGGACCTTTATAATCAGACTATATGAACAACTATAAAAATGCGAAACTTGTGAGTAGGTAACATCTTTCCTCCTGCCTTTGTCCCTCAATGACCATAGATAAAACTGAACATGTCATCTCATCTCATCACCACAGTAGTGTAGATAGCATAGTAAAGCACATTGAAAAGCAGAAAACAGTGAGGAGAAAGGTTCTGCATGCTCTGAGATGGTCAACTGTTTATTCAGTGTCAATACAAAGAAATCTTGAAGATTCTGTTGGTATTCTATGGTCCTGTGTTTTAGAGTAAACAGCTATTGCACAGATGTGTGATAAGGAAATCTAATAATTAATAATAATAATAATTTGTTTTATTTATATACCGCTATTCCAAAGATCATAGCGGTGAACAGCAAGTAAGCTAATTAGCAAGTAAGTAGCAAGTAATTAGCAAGTAAGCTAACTAACCTAAACTTGTATGTTTACAATTTCTTTTACTAAGGCAACTGTGGCAAGTCTGAGGTTCATGTATAATACGCCACGCATCTAAGTCACAAGTTTGTTCCACTAAGACATACTGTATATACTCAAATATAAGTCGACATCTTATATAAACCAAGGGCAAGTTTTGAGGTCAAAATTATGGATTTTGATATGACCCATGGATAAGTCGAGGGTAAAACTTAGGGGCATATAGCAAAGGATGAAGCAAAGGAAAACAATGTCAAAGAACGTACAGAATTCCAGCAGACATAACTGTTTCTGCTCACTCTTAAGGCTGGATGGATGAGAGAGTAATGGGAGTCAGTGCTTCCAGGACAGATTATCTTCTTGCTTTTCACCAGGGAATGGTTCCTTCTTTTAAGTAACAGTTAATATACAATATTTTCATTGGCCTGTGGATAAGTCGACTCAAGTTTTTGGGGTCCATTTTTTGACCTAAATTTCTAGACCTCTACATGAATATATACAGTAATCATAGATGAACACCTATTAAAAAGTAGCACACCGCAGCTCTTCTAAAGCAGTTGTTCCCAATCTTTGGTTCTTTAGACGTCTTTGACTTCAGTGCCCAGAAACCCCTGATAGCATGGACAATGGTGAATAAATCTGGGTAGTTACATTCAAAAGAAATGAAGGAGCCAAGTTTGAGATGCAGTACGCTAAAGGATAAGATGCATCTTCCCCATCCCATAGTGACTTACAGGTTCGCCAGGGAGACCTCTTGGTCCGACTTCTCCATCGTCTCCCTGTGTGGCAACAGAAAGAAGAAACATGAAGTCAAAGAGATGATTGGAAGACGTGGTAAGAGGCACCAGCGCATGACGCAGGCGCACTGTATTTATTTTATTTGTATCCCTTTCTCCCAAGTTGGGACCCAAGGCAGCTCTCACACACTAAAACATTAAATGCTATGGCCAAGGCGTAGGGTAGTGACTGAGCAGGCCCTGTCCCAGTTGTGGTTTTGTCATCAGAGAACAAAGTCTGTCTCCAAAATGGATCTTGTTTCTCTTCTACATCTGGACTAAACCTGACCAGGTACTGCTAGACATCTCGATCTCTTTTCCCAGTCATGGAGGACCATAACAGTGATCCCCGGACAGTGATCCCTGGACCTAACAGCTGCCCTGCAGGGAAGTGGTTTGATGTACAAGGAGCTAGTAAACAGGTCCTTGTGCAACATTCAAACAAAGACATATGCATCTGTAATACAGAACTACATGCTAACAAGAGTCAGTCTGATTTCCTCCCACATTGAGATTTGCACTATTTTTTGGGTATTCTTCCTCTTTTGTGCTATTTACCTAATTTGCAAAGCCTTCCGTTTGACTAAAGCCTGTTTGTGCACGACTCTTGCACATTTTAGCCATTTTACATTTTAAAGTACGTGCAATGTTTTGTTCACATTTTGCTTCTCTGAAACATTCTTATAAATGTGCGAACGCTGGCGACAAAGTGCATATTTTCTCATGACAGGTTTTTGGGAGGTGCAAAAATGCAAATGTCACTGAGATGAGACTGCTGAGTCCTGCAAAATGTCTTTCCACTTATGCTTGGCGCTGCCGTCACAGGAGTTGATGGCTAAGAAAGGGTGAAACGGTCCATGCTTATATTTTAATTCAAAAGAACTGGTAACTGAACTTACCCTCTCCCCATCTTCACCTGGAGCTCCTGGAGGACCAGAAGGGCCTGGGTCACCCTAAGAAAATACAAAGAAGAATCAGCCGCATTTTTGATAACCCCTTACCATCAAAAGACAAATCCCAGGCTTAAAGGCTCATGCAACGTCCTCTATTCCCTCTTCTGAGAGGTTGTGAAAAGACCACGTGAACCTTTTCAAAGGTGTTATGATGGACAGGTTTGAGCTCTTCTCTTCTACGTTTGGCTTCAAGATAGTGGCAAAGGGATGTAGTTGGGAGGAGAGGGATAAAAAGAGAGCATTGATCTCTGCAAATCAGAAACCTACATTCTCCAACTGGATATGACTCTCTTCCCCAAATGTCTAGCTTTGCAAAAATTTAAAACATCAGCTGAGCCTTTAAAAATGCAATTTAGGTATCCAAAGGAAACGGCCAGGCAAAAGGGCCAAAGGAGTTCTAGATGTGAACAATTTCCTACTGCCCTCGCTCTGCAAGACTAGAAATTTGGGACTAAATGAAACATTAAGGGGGGGAGAATATAATATTTATTTGGGAAATTCCCTCATTTCCCCACCCCTGTAGCTATTTGAAAAGATGTCATCTTGAGGATGGAGCAAGCTTATTTTCTGCTGTTCCAGAGACTAGGGCATGGAGCAATGGATTCAAGTTCCAGGAAGCACAGCAGAGGCAGCAAAAGACACGTATTAGATCTTTTTATGCACAGACAGGAATCCCATTCAAAAGAGACAAAAAGGGAGAGACCACTGGCTGAATAAGAGATCTGTTTCCTATTCGGAAATGTATGGAGATTATCACGCCAGGACCAATTTATGAATAATTGCGCTAGTGAAAAGAGAAACTAACAATTGCTCTTGATCGCTCAGTCTTTTCAAGCAGTCATGCTCTCGTGCAAAAACACAATGCAAAAAAATAAAATAGAATTGCACAATAGATTTCCACACTTATCAGGGAATGAATAGTTATTACATTGGGAATGTTCAATGTGCGCATGCACCATTAACATTTTTCATTTCCCGGGTAGCTTCCTGCAGCCCTTTCAACTTTAAATATCTGCGGCTGCTGCCCACAGCCTTTGTAAAAATTCAGGATCACCAGCCAGTTTCCTTTACATTTGAAATACCCATGGCTGCTGCCCGCAGCCGCTTCAACATTAAGAGATCCCCAGCTGGTGCTGCCCCTTCAAAACGGCCCAGTATCGTGATTGAAGCACGATTGCCTTTCACATCCTGGCAATCGCATTTCAATTGCGGTATCGAGAAGGCAATTCATGGGATGTCCCAGGAATAGTTTGTTCCCTTTTGATTCCTTGCTCTTCCTAGGATAATGCCTGATTGAGTGTGACGTCTCAAAATCTGATGCCCGATTGTGTAGTTATCCCAGGATTTTGCCTTTATCTTTCCCTTTCTCCCCCATGTGATAATCTTCAATGAAAACAACCTATCTATAGAATAGTGTGAGAAGCCCAAGTACTTACCCTGTGGCCTTTCTCCCCAGGTAATCCAGCCAAGCCATCAAATCCACGGTCACCCTGCAATAAAATTGAGAAAGAGAAAAACTGGTCAGATCGATATTCCTCCCCGCCTTTTTTGGGGGGGGGGGATAGATACATTGAACTTTGGGTTATAGTTAGGAAGCAGATTTGGAGTTTTTGGATAGATCCTAGAAGGAGGAAAAAGAAACAGGGGAAAGAAGAGGAAAAGGAAGAAGGGGAGGAAGAAGGGGAAAGAAGAGGGCAGTCTTTTCCAGCAGGTTTAGCCAGATGAATTTTTTAAACATGCGAATTTTAAAGTATGCATTTACTGTTTTTTAAATACGTTTTGGTTTTATATGCTTTCTAAACTACTGCGTGTCTAGTTTGTTGTTCTCCACCTTGATTTACAAAGAGAGATGAGTGAGAAATAATAATAATAATGACTGAAGAGCATGATACTAATGCAGCCAATAAATGCACAGATCCCCTCTTCTTCTCTGCAACCTCACATTAATGGAAGAAGTATCTCACCAAATTTTCAAAGAAGGATTGTGTACCGCTCATGCCGCCCTGCTGCTCATACCATCTGGTCCAGTACTGTTTGCAGCAAACAATGCGGAACGCATGTGGGTGGACATGTACATGACAAGGACATCGTGTTGCACATGTTATTGCTCCAGCTACTCAGGATAGGTGGTCTATAGTGTTTTTGATTTGGGGCGGGGAGATATCCTATGTCAGTTGCTGCATCTACACTGCAGAATTCATGCAGCTGGCCACTGCTTGAACTGCCATGGCTCAATGCTATGGGATTTTTGGATTTGTAGTGTCATGAGAGATTTAGTCAGCTCTGTCAGAGAGCTCTGGTGAACTATAGACCCCAGGAATCCATAGGACGGAACCTATGGCAGTTAAAGCGGTATCAAACTTCATTAATTCTACAGTGTGGCAGCAGCCAGGGCCTCTATTCCAGCATAGATTTGAAGGACTAATTCTGTGTCCCTTCATTAGATATTCAGGAATGTGAATTTTTTCTGTGGAAGAAATCGTTCTCCCTGTCTGCTCAAATTTAATTGACATCTAAGAGGTGAACAGCCAGTTATAAAGAACATGGGATATTAGCCTTTCTTGTTCTCCTCCCCCCAAAAATCTGTGAGTCCCATATGGAGCAAAAATGGAAGTGCTTCTGATCTCTATTCTTGTGGACCCAACAGTCACACCTTCCGAGATTGTTCTCACTTTGCCTGTTCCTCACATCAGGGGCTGCCATCCTCATGGATTCACACATTGCAATGCCATCAGGACACAAAGTAGGGCATGGGGAGGGACATTAAGGTGAGACATGGACTGCCAGGTTCAAGGACTACCTCCACTTGAAACAATAGCCCTGTTCAAATATCTGAAGGGATGCCACACTGAAGATGGAGCAGATTTGTTTTCTGCAGCTCCAGAGTACAGGACCAGGAACCATGAGTTCAAACTATAGGAAAAGAGATTCCATGTCAACCCTTCTTGACAGTAAGAGTTGCTCAACAGTGCAATAGGTTGCCTTGGAGAGAGGTGGAATCTCCTCCTTGGGAGGTTTTAAAACAGAGCCTAGATGGCCATCTGTCGGAGGTATTTTGATTGTGTGTTCCTGCATGGCAGAATGGTGTTAGATGGCCTTTAGGGGTCTCTCCCAACTCTATGATTCCACCTTGCTGTGTTCTTTTCCATCTGCTGCTTTGTCCCAATTCAGCCCACCTAGCAAAGCTCATAACCTGAGCAGGTGGGGACCTGGGGGAAGAATCACCTCTGCTTTCATGGAATCAATTTAAGCTGCCCTTGTAGGATGTAGGCAGGGAGGGGGGCAAGGTGATGGATGATGTTCCTCTTGGGTCCTGGAACATCCTTGTACATTCTGCTACAGAGAAATGAGTTTCTGGTGCAGAGGCTATCCATTATGTAGCCCCCATCTCCCCTCCCCGTCTCTTTCCTTAATGTTCCTTCCTTGGGGTGGAAAGCAGACAACAAGGATGGCTGCCGTACTTAGGGGACAAATGATTTGCAGCTCCTTTTCACCTTCGCAATGTCGCCCCCTCCCCACCTCATCTATTTCCACATCAAGTCCATAATCAAGCACTTAAACCTTCTAATAGATGACTTCCAGGCAAACCGCCCTGCATTCAGATTCACAGTTAATGACTTCTGTCTCTTTTGATGATAGCCGAAAGGATATCCAAAGGGAGGGGAAAGAAGAAAAGGAAAGAAAAGGGGAGGATTTCCTCCTAGAAGTGTAGAAATTAATGCATGGCTTGTTAAATCCCCACTTGTACTGCTTTATTCCAAGATCTCTTGTACCCCGCTTCCATAGCTGGTGATTTCCTTCCACTTGAGGCCCTTTCATATCTCCATTGAGTGCTATGCTCTGTCACAGCAACATCCTGGGATTTGTAGTTTGGGAGGGAACAGATTTCTCAGCCAGAGAGTTCTAGTGCTTCACCAAATTACAAACCCCAGGATTGTCATAAAATGTTGCCATGGAAGCTAAAGTTGTGTAGTTGCACTAGAACTGTGAAAGAGCCCCCAGAATGAGATTTCACCACATAAGCAGCGGGTTTTGAAGAACATCTGCATCTCTCAAAAGACACCAACACCAAGACATCTGGGTTAAATTATGGTCCACCTACCTTTGGTCCTGTCTGGCCTGGCATCCCTCTGGCACCATCGCTGCCGGCACGTCCCTGGGAAGAGAGAGGGATGGAAAGAGAAAAGGAAATTAAGCTACGAAGGCTAATAGAGGCCAGGCAGATATCCACCCATAGCTTTCTAGTGGAATGAAAAGTCACATGCCAATGCCTTTGACTGCAGATAGTGGCTTCTTCATAGCTGGTATGGGAAATGATGCCAATTTATAGATTGCCCAATGCATTCTCCAGTCACAAAACCACCCTGCTCCACAGTACCTGCCAATGTTACCCCAATAATACAGGAAACCTGCCATTCTACACCTTCATCCCATGTTGCCACCATTAGAGGCAACCAAATTTTGGACTGCCAACTCTCACCAGGACCATCTCTGCAGCAACAATTGAGAAAGTGAGACCATATATATATATATATATATATATATATATATATATCCACAAATACCACCTGGAGACTTTTTTTTACATAGACAATGCTGTTTCCTGTACGGAAAATGCTGTAATTGCGAACTCTGTGCAAAATTCACATATGGTTGATTTGGACAGAAAACATTTTCTGTACAGAACTATTGCTTTCTGAACCAAAATGCATCTCTTCTGTACAGAAAATGCTGCTTCGTGTCCAAATCAACCAGGTGCAATTTTTGTACAAAATAAGTCCCAATTTGCAAATGGGTCTTGAAAACTGTGTAGGTTTTGAAGATTGTTTTTTTGCAACTGGGTGGAAAAAAAATTGGTGCTTTCTGGAAGAACAAAATTAGCGAAGAATTACATCTCTGTTATAGCACCAGCCTCTCCATACCACTTGCAGTCATGTAGCAAGTGTGTCCCATGGTTATGTGGTGATCTAAAAGCATTTGTAGATTTTGTCTCCACCATGCAACTGTGCGTGAATGTGCTTTTCAAAATCCATTCGCTTCCCAAATCCATTAAACTGATGAACCCATTTGGCCTAGGACTGCACTCGCCTTTTTTGCAGTAGTTTCACCCTGCCTGGCTCATGCTTAGCCTGAAATCAATGGACTCTGAGGCTAATTTCATATGGAAACAAAATGCTGGCCTAGACAGGGTTGTTGGTGTACTCCAACTAAATTCCCCCCAAGTTGTTATGATCCCCTCAACTGACTTCCATGCAGCTTCCAAAGAAATGTGAAGTGAGTTGCTATTATTTGCATTCAAAACACAAACCGATGAGGTGAACCTGAAATACGAGGTTCTAAGATGCTGTCTTTGTTTACACATGAAAGGCTATGCATGAAACTGCCCTCTTGAAAGATGTTAATTTGATGGACACGAGTTCAACCAAGGTCAGCAATGCATTAATGTGCTAATGGCCACTTAATACTTCAATTAAATGTGCAAAAGGTTGGCTATTCACTTGGATTAAGTGAAGACAGGTCAGTCTATGGGTGTCACTCATTTCTTTGTGCATCCTCCTTTCCGTCTTCCATATAGAATGTGATTTAGGAATAAACAAGGAGAAGGCAGAGGCACAGTGGTAAAGGCAACTTTAAAAATTGACACAGGGATGTCCCCAAAAGTGAGATTCTGGAATCGTTCCTGATGTGCTTCGCAATAGAACAAGTAGTACAGTTGCCAGGTGTCCCTTATTTTGAAGGCCAAAAAACTGATCCGTTATAGTATTGGTAGGATGTCCCTTAGCTGAGAGCCAAAAAGCCAGTCCCTTATAGCACTGGTAGTTATCCCTTATTATAAGGGATGTCCTTTATTTGAGTGCCAGAAAGCTTGTCCTTTATAGTAGTGGTAACTGACCCTTATTATGAGGGATGTCTCTTATTTAAGGGTTGGAAAGCTTGTCCTTTATAGGGCTAGCAAGTGTCTTTTATTATAAGGGATGCCCGCTATTTGAGAGCTAGAAAGCTTGTCTTGCATTGGATCTGAACTTATTGTTAGAGCTATACCTCTACTTGAGGGTTGGAAAGCTCTTCCTTTAAGAGAGATGGAACAAGATGCCAGATACCCTCATATTTTGGTGTGTGGGCTTTTCATAAAGACAGACATATAATAGGAAATTTGTAAATGTGGACAGTATGCTAATTTTACAATGAAATACTTGGACAAGCTAATGGAAATCAATTATTTTGATTTGGTATTTAGGTAGAACACAAACTTGCTAGTAGATACTTCATGACTGTCATGAATTTTGATTTCCCAGGGGTTGGCTCGAGGCTATTGCCACCAGATATTTAAAGCAGGAGGATCCAAGGAGAATGTATGGGCTCCTTTTCCAATAAAGCTTCTACAGAAATATGAGGAAATATTTGCTAAATGAGATAGGGAGATGATGCCTTCCATACATGGAATAAAAATGTTTAAGGGCCAGCTTCCATATTGTTTCCCTAGAAAAGATGACAAGGGACATAAGGATCCCCAGAGACCAGAATCTCTGCTAAAGGAAAGGACGTTTGGAAGGTCACCTCCAAAAATAACCTCATGTGTCCACCTTTGTGGTGAGTAACGGATGCACTAGGGACAAAAAAGCTGTGTGCCATTTCTTCTTTGTTAGCTTAGCTCTTCCAGAAAAGTCCCACTCCAAAGCAAAAGAGATATCATGGTGAAAGGCATCTCAGAGCAAAATCATAAGATATGTGAGGACAACTTTCATTTCTACTTCCATGGAACCAAATGTAGTCTCAGTATGTGTCATGGCCACTGTGTGTAGGAGGCCTTTACTTTCCAAAACACCCTAACAAATATACCCAAAGAGATATACCCAAAGAGCAGGGACCTAACAAGTTCTGACTTTACTCAGGTCTCCAAAAGCTTATGCTACAACTTGCTTCGCACGCTTAGTCTCAAAAGTACTATGAGATCCCTTCACAAGATGAGTTGGCTGGCTCCTGAGAGCAAAGATTTGGTGAAATGGACCTGATCCTCTCCCTTCTGAGGACCCACCATGTCAAGTTCACACAACCACATGGAAGATTGTTTGCTTGTACATACCCGACGTCCTGGCTTTCCCGATGGACCTGGAGGGCCCTGAACACCTCGTGGACCCTGAAACAGATTTAAGAGAATGAAAATAAGCATAAGCAGTGGACAATGAGCAAGATTCATGGGAAAATATATAACATAGGAGGCCAATCTTGGTAGATGTGGTCTGGAGCCCTGCTACTGTCTCATGAAAGCATAGGTTCTTTTATAGAAGCGGTTGGACATTTTTGTCTGATGCAGAGTGGCCACATTCAGTTCAGGTTGGAGAAGCGGAACTGCGCATGTGATGTCATTGTGTATTGATGTTCGTGGCACATTCCATATGGATGTCCATGTTTGGCTGCACATTCAGTAGTACATGGATGGGAGACTTCCAATGAGTACCAGGTGCTGTAGGCTATATTCCAGAGGAAGGAACTGGCAAAGCCACCTCCAAATATTCCTTTTATAAGAAGACCCTACGAAATTATTAGGATCACCATAAGTCGACAGGCACACACATAGCTTAATGCCCATTTTAGCACACTTAAAACGCAAGCCCAAAGACACAGGCATCAAACGGAAAGGGAAATAAGAAGATAACAGCTCATTCTAACTCCTCTGTTCCAGCTCTGCAGCATTACCAGTTTGCTGGGGAGCTCTTAAGACTTAACAATAAGCTGCTAGGAAAGTCATGTTCTTTCTGGAAGAAGGAGGCAGGCTTTCCAGAGGAGAAAGTCGCTGGTTTTATGCTTCCTCCTGCCATGCAAAAATATGCCCAAGCTGGCAGAGAATTTCTTTGTGTCTGATCTTGGCTAGTCTAATGGTGCTTGGCTAGTAAAGTGGTGCTTCCCAATTTCGATCTCTGCAAGGACAGCTGGGCTAGGAAGCCCAGCCCTTCCAAAACAAGGTGTTTATTGAAAGCTGATAAGCCCAAGAAAGGAGATCAACATGCACCCAGCGAGCGTCTGCTTGATTATTACCACTTATCAAGCACTTAGGTGCTCTGCGGTTAGATTAGCTGTTGCTTAAAAAAGGAATTGTACGGGATTTGAAAGAATTGCATGGGAGACTCAGAGGATGGCAATGGCAAACCCCTCTCTGAAGAAATCTGCCAAGAAAACCCTGTGATAGGGTCAATATACGTCGGAAATGACTTGAAGGCAAACAACAACAACAACACACTCAGCTTCCCTTGACCTCCTTTTGCTGTTTCTTGGAATGTAATCATATCTAGGGATGCAAACTTTTGCTGATTTCAATTTTGCATGCAAGAAGGAAGGATATTTTCTGCCTGCTGGGCATGATTATTTTCCTAATTTTTCTGCATTTTTGGGGGAAGAGGGAGGCATTTCAGGACTTATGAAAAATTCATTTGCACAATGATTTGGCTGAAGGGTGGGGTATAAATATAATAAATAAATATTTTTTGGGGGGTCTGTTTTACAAAAGAAGGGGCAAAAGCTGGAGCACCCAATTGAATCAGAAGGGGGGAAGTGTGCGTTGGTGTGGAGAGATACGTCTCCACTTTGGGATGTGCAAATACGAGAAAGAGAATATTGCACAAACATATTTATTTCTTCTACAGCGGGGACAAAACAGTAAAAGGTTTGCATCCCTATTAAATAAGTCCAAGAGTTCAACAGGAGGAACATAGCACCAGAGCACCCTCAGAGATAGCTCCTTCTTTAAAGTAAGTTGAAATACAAGGGACGCCATCCGTGACAATTCTAATAGGAGTACTTTTGGAAAGTCTCCCAGCCTAGCTACAATTCAGAAGAAAGTAAATGCAAGGCGGAGCAAACACACAGCATCCTAAAGGGAAAAAAACAGAACCCAGAGAAGACACAGAACACCTTGCACACAATTCCATTCTTGGGTGATGACACCTTCTCAAACGTACCTGAGGCCCCATGTCTCCTGGTTCGCCTTTGATTCCTCCGCCACCCGGAGGGCCCTATGGAAAAGAAACATTGATAACATTACAAATGAACAAATAACCTTTATAGAATGGCAAAATGCCACTGAGGTCCAACAAGTTCAATATGATGAGTAAAAGACCAAACCAAGAGACTGTTTTCTGCACATAAAATGCTGTAATTGGGGATTACATAGACTCTTAGACTCCTAGAGTTGGAAGTGGTCATTTAATCCAACCTTGTTTTGCCATGTAGAAAGAAACCATCAAAACACTCCCGACATGGCCATCCAGCCTCTATTTAAAAACCTCCAAAGACAATGACTCCACATGCTTCCTAATGTTAAGATAGAAACTCTTTTCCTGTAGCTTCAACCCATTGGTCTGTGTCCTAGTCTCTGGAGCAGCAGAAGACAAGCTTGCTCCTTCCTCAATATAATATCCCTCAAATATTTAAACATGACTATCATGTAATCCATTAACCTTCTCTCGGGGATTTCACATGCCCACCTCCCTAAACTGCTCCTTAAAGGACATGTGTCATTCTGTTTGCACATTTTGATATAAAAACATAATTGTCCTCCACAGGAATCAGTGTTTCTGCATTGCATTTTCCCCATTCAGAAAATGCTGTTTTCTGTGCAGAAAATGCTGTAAGCGGGGAATTATTCTGCATTAAATTAACACATGGTTGAGTGACATAGAAAACAGTATTTTCTAGAAAGGAGTTAATATTTCTGTGTTGCAGCATTATTCTTCATGCAAAACGTGCTATTTTCTTTGCAAAACAATATACGTGAATTTTGCATAGAATAAAGCCTGAATTGTAGATAGCCTTCAAAAACTGTGACTTTCAAAGACTTTCTTGCAGCGAGGAAAAACCTGAAATTACTCATCTCTGCCTTCAAGAACAACCTTGATAAAGTGATAGATAATTAACAAAGAGGCAATTAATTGTGTGCATTGGTCATAAACTGTGCACTGATACTTGACGCTCTGAGATTCTATTCCATGCATCTAAGGAAGTGGATTGCAACCTATGCATGTTTATGCTGTAATACATTTGTAAATCTTAAATGCAGGTACCAGTTGAACTTTTGCGGCTAAAAGCATGTGATTTCTCAGATTTTGTATGGGGTGTTTTCACCCCTCTTCCATAAAATGGAAACTCCTCTCCTAAGGCTTTATGAGCTGCAATGAAAAGCTGAACAGGAACAATAAGGCTGGTATTTTTACCTGCACTTTTTTACCTTTGGGCACACCCAGAATGTAGTCCCCAGAAAAACCATCTAGAAATAAATCGGTCCATCTTAAGTACCCAACAAGACTCTTTCTTGTGTGACTCAGGCACATCACTTTGCATACTCACCATGGGTCCTGGCCTCCCAGTAAGTCCCATTGGGCCAGCTGGTCCTCTCAGTGCCAGCTACAGAAAGAGAGAGAAAGAGAATTAATTTTCAAGCTACCTCCAAGTGCAATGGGGGTAAGGTCACCACCTCTACCAAACCTCCAAAGCTATCAAGAAATATGTTTTCCCCACTATATATCCAAAGAATAGTGTCTCCAGAGTCAACTACAGTTGGCCCTCCACATTTCCGGCTTTGACTTTTATGCATTTCATTATTCACAGATTCGATTAATATATTATCTCTAGGAATCTCTAGGTCCTCCAGCAAGACTCTATGGACATCTTCTGCCATAGGTTCTGGAGGACTTAGAGATTCCTAGTAAGAACACCTCTCTAGGCATTTGTAGATCCTCCAGCACAATTCTGTGGTCATCTTCCAGAGGATGTTGATCCTAGGCTGCTCTGGAGGATTTAGAGAGTCCTAGAGAGGTGTTCCTCTGTTAAAAAGTGGGCTTTTTATTTGTGGTTTTTCCACTTTCATAAGGGTTCGGTGTCCCTAACCCCAGAAAATGTGGAGGACTTGCTGTACCTGAAATGCTTTCAGGAAAGTTACATTACTATTAAGACATACACAATACACAAAAAATCGGTTGACAATGCGCTCAACTGAAACCCATGCCATAGTGAATGAATATTGAAATGAATATTTTTAAAGACATTAAAAAATTAACAGAAGTATGATTAGAGAAAGCCAAACACACATTTTGGAAAGCAGAAGACACAACAAGCAGAGTTGGAGAAAAATAAACACACATGGAAACAATGCTGCCACATCTTTAAACAGAAGTGTTTATGGTTGGGACCTAGATGGTATCTGATCATCTTCAAAACTGATTCTATTAATCCAGGAGAAAGTAGAAGCCCAAATAAAATCAGATACCATTTTATTTCTGACTGTAAATAATGGTGACTAGAAACACAGCCGCAATGTTCCGGTGCATGTTTTTGCTTTCTACGAATGTCCTTGGTATGTTTCTTTAAGGAGTCTGCTTTTTCCAGTTGTGCTCCTGTTAATCTGTTACATCTTTATTTACTGTGCAATGCGCAAAGTATTGCAATATTCTGGTGGCTACAATCCTGATACACATTTATCTCTCCCGAATATAGCAGTACAGGCAATTCCTCTGTTAGCAAAGTCGATTTGTTCCTGGGCCTTAACTTTCTTAAACAGGAATAACTTGGAAGGAAAGATAGGTCCCTACATTGCAAAAAAGACCAATTCCACATGTTTCCTGAAACCCTTTTATCCAAAACAAAGAATATATGTATGAGAAACGAAGAAAACCAGGTCAGGGATGTCTTGCATATTTTATATTGAATCTTCTAGAGAGCGTTTGAAGGCTTCTTCCAAAATGCATCCAGGAATGATATATTATCTCTCACCTGTCTACATTTTCCTTAGGATTTCAGTTTTGGGGGCCAAATCTACAGATCTAAGCTTTTAAGCAATATTTTGGGGGGTAGCTTGGGAAGTGAGAACTGGCATGGTGTAGTGGTTTTGACAGTTGGGCAATGACTCTGGAGATGAGGGTTTGAATCCCCACTTGGTCATGGAAACCCACTGGGTAACCTTGGAAAAGTCACATACTCTCATCCTCAGAAGAAGGCCAAGGCATATTTATGTACACCCCTAGTTCTGAGTAAGTAAGTAAGACAAAGGGTGCTGCCACCTTGCAGAATTAATGCAGCTTAACACAGCTTTAACTGTCATGACACTATCCTATGGAAACCTGTGATCTGTAGTTTGTGGCAGCGCCAGAGCTCTCTGGCGCTACAACCCAAATGCTAAAGCTCTCACAAAACTAAAGACCCCCACAGAATAATGTCATGGGCCCAGATGAAAAAAAAATAACCTATATTAAAAGTAAAACACCAATCTCATTCCTGCCACGTATCCAAGAGTCAGGGTTGGCAGTGCAGAAAGAATCAGGGCTGTGTTATTACTACTTTGTACCGCTACATGGAGATGGAGAATTCAACTTAAAATGTCACCATCATGTTTTATTTATTTATTTATTTAAACCACTAATTAAAAAGTCATGTCACCAGGAGCAGACTCAATAAATCTTTGGCCAGGTAATGGGGCTGTCCGCACTTTATAATGACGCTGGGACAAATTTGTTCCATTCCAAAAAATCCAATACCTTAAAAGACCTGTAATTACCGGCGTCCTCTGTTAATTAAAATCCACCCAGGGTTGTAATTGTAACGGCCAAGAAATGTCGCAGAAATGCTGGATTATTTACTGAGTGACGCACCTTGGGTTAAATTGCTCCCCAGTTAAAAGCGATGGCATGAAAGGGGGGGAAATGTTACCGCTTTGGTCTCCAGAGCAACATCCAAGGTACCAGGAAACATGATTTTCTTTTGAAAGGCTATTAGCTGAAATCCACAGGATTTGAAGCCTGGTTGAAAATCTGAAGTACCCACATAGAGGTAGACTTCTAAAAATGGCCACAGAAGTGGCTTATATGACCCTCGCTGCATCCGGGACGGACCTGGGTAGCGATTTGGCAATGATTTATGTGTTATAGGAACCCACCGCTTCCCGAATTAACACTGAATTTGGGAAGGGTAAGCCGCTCTTTTAACCCCTAGGGTCCTATGTCCTGCAGATGCTGGCTGTTCTTCTCTTGCACAGAAACCAGTGCAATGGAAGTTGGGATGGAGACAGGTCTCTTCAACAGCTGCTAGGACCAAGGTATGATAGCCTTGTGCCTGGCTCTTCTGTTCCTCAGAGATTGGAGCAATGGCAGTTGGGATGGAGGGAGGGCCTCTCAATAGCTGCTGGGGCCAAGTATGATGAAGCTATGCCTGGCTGCTCTTCTCTCCCTCAGAAGCCAGAGCAATGGCAACTTAGCGACATCTAGGGTTACCTCTTGGTACACCAGTTGGAAAAGCCCAGTGGATCATATTAGGTCAGGAGGTTCTATTTCTCCAGCACAGACTACACACCCTTTCTTTGACTAAGCACTCAGTGTAAAGTAAAGCAAGGGTCCATATGGAGGGTAGACAACAGAGGTGCCCTTGACTTACCCTGGCCTGTTGTAGGATGGCTTGAGCTTGGGACTCCTGAGCTGACACCATGGGGCCTTTGGAGCCACCGTCACCTCCACCGCTGAACCGGAACTGTGAAGGAAAAGAGATATACTCTTCATAGGTTTCTCAACACACATGCAAACACTGACACATAAACACACCGAGCTAGAATGATACTCAAAACCATATCTGGCACCGAAGATCCCATTCTGATCAGTCTAACTAAAAACAAGATGTGAGGTTATTTGATCCTCTGCAGCCCTGGCAGACCATTTTCAAGGAGCCACCCCATACGGTGGCAGTGAAAAACCACAAACGGCTTGTTGGTGTAATGAACAATGAAAGAATGCTTCTTTCCGGGAGTCCCCAAACTCCTGCCTATCAATTTTGTTGACTTCTGGCATTACAGGCTTATAGATTTCTCTTATGATAGCCTCTAGTGAGAAAACAATGCCTCTATCTCAGCGGGCTTTGATCGACAACCACCACCGAGTCTTCGCACTACTGGGTTTGATATATTTTTAGCTTTG
>NC_056528.1:18975212-19029007 GCF_019175285.1 Sceloporus undulatus | reverse complement strand
AAGTCCTTCCTTACAACGTATGCAGATTTTGAAACTATTGTGTGCCAAGTTTGATGGCTGTTTTGTTTTGCCAGAGAAAAAACTGGTGGCTGCAAGCTTGTATAGTCATTCACGAAACGTCCATGTTTTGAGGACATTGAATGAACTTAGACTTTAATTCGTCTCCTTTCCCTCTTCCTTTTTTTTCTCCTTTTTTTTTCTCTTCCTCTTTCCCTTTTTTTCTTACCCCCCCCACCCCGCCCCCCTCCGCCACACAACCCTCCATGTGCTTCTGACCACCAATGGCGTAACACTCTTTGTCCCCTCTGACTCCAATCCCCACTTTTTTGTAGAACTGAGAACTAAATAAAAGGAAGAATTGGTAGCATCAGCTTTTGTAGACTTGAGCCTACTTCCTCAGATCAGATGCATGTTTGAGGAAGTAGACTCAAGTCTACATAAGCTCATGCTACCAACTTTTCCTTCAGTTGTGTCAAAGGTGCTACAAGGTCCCTTTGTAGTCTTTGTTTGGGAACTTTCATCTGTAGCTGTGTTGTAGAAATACAACAAAAACCTGTTGTTGAAACTGTGAAAATTCACATCTGGGGAAAAGTGAACATGTTCTAATTGCCTTTGGCCTTTGTACTCTGGCACTTCTTAGCTGTGTTCAGATGTTCAGGGAGCACCTCGACGATGCCCATTGTGCACTGGGCCATGATATGTTAGCCACTCCTTTGGCTTCCATTACCAATGGATGTTCACGGGCATAACGTCATGGTAGTCCTTGGAAGAATGCAGATGCTGCCAGAGATATTCAATTCAATTTTGCACATACATGAGGTCTTAATGAGGATGCAAGTCCCAAGCAGGATGCCAGCCACCATTTCCTGCATAGGAAACATATGCATTTTGTACACAGGAACACATATTTTATTTTATTTTATTTTATTTCAAGGATGTTGTTTTCCGCACAAAACAACCCCATGTGAATTTTGTGTGGAATATCCCAAACTCCAAGATGCTCATGAGTCCCAAGAGGTGGCTTGTCCTTTAACCAGCCATCTTTGGGGCGTAGATTCAGC
Source organism: Sceloporus undulatus (assembly GCF_019175285.1). Lineage (NCBI taxonomy): Eukaryota > Metazoa > Chordata > Lepidosauria > Squamata > Phrynosomatidae > Sceloporus > Sceloporus undulatus. The sequence continues at coordinate 19,027,946 of NC_056528.1, read as the reverse complement.
CAAAATACTCCATCATCTCTTGTTCCCAGTTCCAGTCCCCATCTGCCACAGTGGGAATGGTGGCGGCAGCCGCTGTTGTTATATGTATTATATCCTGTCTTTTTTTCCAGCCCTAGGCTAAGGGCAGCTTACAAAAACTAAAACAGATACAGCCAAAAGATTATATCAATGCTGATTAAAAGTTTGTAGAGGAACAAAGCAGCCTCACAAAGTGCAAGGGGGGCTATTTGGCTGGGCCTTTATCCTATGCACTGTATATTGACAGCTGTCTAGTGTTGCCCAAAGCTATGAGTGCAAGAGAGGAAAATTTGGTGAGCAGAGTTTTCTTATTCCTACAGTGAAACTCAGCCCACCAGAATCCCTTGATGCTTAGTCAAAGGCATGACCTCTCCAGAGATGAAGCTGTATTGACCCTGGGAGTTGTAAATCAAAAAGGTAATGTGTCTAAGCTATACCTGTACACAGTCCTTTCTTCATGTATTTGGTTGTGCTACTCCCATTAACAAATATGCATCCATGCATATCGTCCACATGTACCTACAAGTAGGAATAGCTGGTCACCCTAAGAGTGAAAGCTGGGAACAACATACTCACCGGAAGCATAAGCATGGTCCCAGGAGTCCGGGTAAACCATCTGCTCCTGGAAGCTGCTCTCCCAGAGGACCCTGCAAAAAGAAAGGATAAAGAGTTGCCATTAAACTTTGGATACCACTCTTCAGGTTATCAACATTAGGAAGGATTATTCAACTCAGTGGAATTCGCCGACTCGGCCAACACTCTTTCTTATCCAGTAGGACCCACTCTTGAAGAAGAGATGGGTGTGGGCTGATTTGACCTGTTTCCTGTTAAATTGAGGTAGAAAAGAATTTGGGTGGATTTACAGTCTTGAGAAAAGCTTTCTGCACCTTCGAAGATTTGTTGAAAGGAGAGAAAAAATCAATGCAACACTTCCGGGAATTTGCAAATTGTAAGGACTGTAGGCTTTGGGGAGAAACAAATGTGTATGAAAGAATGCGATTTTCAAATGCAGATGACTATTGAAAACAAATGCACTCAAACACATGCTTCAATGCGGAATATGTATCAGTAGACACATTTTTTTTTGTCTGATTAGGAATGCTGTATTCAGTCCAAGGTTCAAGAAGTGAAGTTGTACATGTGGTGTCTGTCCTGATGCCCATTAGTTTTTGCTTTTGGCTGCAAACTCACTCAGGATTAGTTTTGTGTCGGTTTTTCAAGCTATGTGGCCATGTTTAGAAGAGTTCTTCCTGACGTTTCGCCAGCATCTGTGGCTGGCATCTTCAGAGAAAGATGCCAGCCACAGATGCTGGTGAAACGTCAGGAAGAAACTCTTCTAGAACATGGCCACATAGTCCGAAAAGCCCATAAAAAACTATGGATGCCGGCTATGGATCACTCAGTATTGCTGATCAACACAAGACCTGCACTGCAAACCAGTAAGTAATTCTCCATGTGGAGATTGTACACTACCTATGTGCAATCTCAGCCGTTATGCTCAAAGTGTACAAGTGCATACTTCAGGGAAATAGATAAAGGGACGCATTTAAGACCAATTTCCAATTTCAAGAATGTGAAAGCAAACTCTCACAACTCTGCAAGTCGGAGAAAACACTGGTGGGATTTGGAGAAATGCAACAAAACCATTTTCATAGTAAATGTATTTTTGTATTTTTAAAACAACCTTTGACAGTGGCAAACACACTAATCTCCAAATTAACAATAAAATTGTAACAATATATCTACTACAGGCACATACATAGATGATCCAACCACCTATCGATAACCTAAATAAGTAGGCAAATAAAATTGATCCAGAGGGATTGTCCTGTCTTTACTGCTAATCTTCTTGTACCAACGCAAGCAACCCAAAGAGAAGAAAATGTTAGATCACTGGCAGTAAAAGAGTCTGACCATTTCAAATATAGCCCTTTATTTCTGGAACAACATCCCCACAGGAAGTTTTTCCCCCCTTGTTCTCTACCTTGAGCAAATTTAAGGATTTTTTTCAAGGCCTAAATTCTTAAGCAAGCGTCTTAGAATAGATCAATCCTGGGCTTTTTCTTTATTGCCATTTGAACAAGTTTCACTTCTATGGTTCCCAAGTGGGTGGATGTTTGACTTCAATAATTTGTGAGGTTTTAAAATCATGCCGTAAAAGCTGCCACAAGTTACTGGAGAGGTGAGTAAATAATATATATATGTGCTCTTGGGAGAGCAGAAACACATATTCCCCCCTCCCTATGCCCCAGTTTTCCTAAACAGCCTGCGCCGCTGCTGAGGCCGAATTTTCTGTAGATACTCCCAGAGTTTAACTGTTATTATTTGCCATCAATTCAACCTTGACTTAAGGTGATCCTATGAATCACAGACCACCAAGATCTTCAGATATCCGCTGCCCTGTTTAGGTCTTGTAAACTAAAGATCATGGCTTCCTTGACCGAATCACAGAATCAATGAGTTGGAAGAGACCACCAAGACATCCCGTCTAACACCATTCTGCCATGCAGAAGCACACAATCCAAGCACCCCTAGCAGATGGCCATTCAGCCTCTGTTTTAAGACCTGCAAAGAAGGAGACTCCACAAGGGAGCATCTTCCACTGTTGAACAGCTCTTACTCTCAGGAAGTTCTATCTAATGCTTAAGTGGACTCTCTTTTCCTGTAGTTTGAATCCATTGCTTGCATCCTAGTCTCAATCCACCTGAGGTATTGTTTCCCTTTTTTCCTACTATCTTCTATTTTACCAAATCTTATCATCTTTTTCAATGAAACATTTCAGCTCATGATATACCCAAAGCACAATAATCTCTGCTTAGTCATCTTGGCTTCTAATGAAAGTTCATGCATCTTGGCTGCTAATGAAATTTGATATGGGGATGATTCTGATTAAGGAGTTTTGATGATATGTCTTTACATTTGAAGAACGTAGGTAGTTCTTTCATGGCTACCTTTACCAGTCTTAGGGGCTCCATAGACCACCCTGAAAGGGCAGGCTGAAGGCGGCCATCTTTGCTCTTGAGGAATGCCACATCAGCCAAACCACATGGCCTTCCTCTGTACCAAAATGAACCAACTAAAAGCAGGTTCTTTTTGGTGCATGCGGCAGATGCCATGAGTGCACCACTGGCGCACTGGCGCATGTCGATGATGCAAGCGTGGTGCTGCAACATGCAGATGCTGCGCCATGCTTGTGTCATCATGGCAGCCCCCATGTGGATGGGGCTACACCATAATGGCATTGCCGCCATGCAATAGGGCTCGGGACCATGTGGTCGCTCCACAATACCAAGCCCTAAAATCTTTACAGTATCCATTTTGGTTAATAACTAAGCAAAGGTATAGGAAATCTTTAACTACCAGTCCAATATTTTGCTATTTGTCTTTTAATATTCTACATTTGCTTTCTATAGCTTGAATCCTATGGGTGAGCCTCTAAAGTAAACCCACTGAATCAATTACTGAATGATGAGACAATCAGTAAAGGTCTAAACTCTGTTTGGGATTGCCATGTGGGATGGAAAAAATACTTGAAGGTATTTAAATAATAGATGATAAATGGGTTTTCCAATTCCTGAATGAGCTGGGAAACCCTAACAAGGTTGGACAGATGAAATCCTCAGTTTGGGATTTATTGAACATACAAAAATGTGTGTATGTGGGTGGGTTTTTGCACTCAAAATGGTAGTAAAAAATAACACCGCTATGCAGAAAACCTGATTTTTTCCTGTCCAAAAAGCCAGCATGCATTTTTCACAGAATAAATCCCAAACTGCGAATAGCTCTTGAAAATTGTATAGTTTTTGAAAACTTTCTCAGAGCTGAGAGAAAACAGTATGCTTACTCATTCTTACCCACATGGATGACATTTGTCAAGGTTTACATACCCACTACACCTCAATACAAATCAGGTCAGTATTTGATCTAGCTGATCTATGATATGCCACAATGTTTTGATAACTGACACGGACTAGTATTTAGCATCTGATGTTTCATGCATGAAATGCCATTCCGAAGATGGGAAGGGCTGCTCTTTTTAAATACTGAAGCATTGTATACTTATTGCCGATGATTGTTTTGGTGGGCATCAAATATTAAATCCGAGGAGCTGTCAAAAACTAGCACAATGTTGGGGTCATTAATTACATGCAGTGTTTCAATCCACAATACAATCTGAAACGCTGCACGTAATTAATTACCCTGCCATCATGTTCGTACTTGACAGCTTATGAGATTTAATATTTGATGCCCACCAAAACAATCAAGAAACACCAACATACAAAATCTGGAGCTAAAATACCACACTTAAAGGATGAATTTCAATTGTCAAGTCCCCAAAATGGAGAGCAAAAACTGGATTTCTCTATGGCTTTAGCTCTCTCTATGACACAAACATATATACATCTTGATAGCACCTTCTTGTGGGCGTTTGTTACATGCATTCGGAGTTGTGGGACCTAGCCTTGCCTCTGGCATCTAACCTCCTCTGACTACATTGTTGAATCAAATAGCATTGATTAATAATACTTGATTAGCTTTATTTGCAAATACGCTGCCATGAGCCTCACTCCAGGAAAAAGATGGTATATAAATGAAATAATAAAAAGGTAGATGTTGACCTCTTACTCTTTTCTGCAAGCCTTCCCTACACACTCCAACCAAACTAACTCTGTCACTACATTTCCATTTTAAAAGAAAGAATAGCCTTTCCCAGGTTTGAAAGCTCAAGATGACTAGATGCTCCACTATGGTTGACCACGGGCTGTAAGTAGAGCAGGGTTGCACCCAGGAACCCTTACTTAACATATTGTGTAAGAAGATGTAGGATCCCTCCTTCTGCAAAGCCTCAAAAGTACTACACTGGCATCATTGAGGATACTGCCAGTATAAGCACCCAAAAGATTCTGGCCAGCAACGTTGGTCTTCTTTAGACCAGGTGCTTCAACGTTGTGTAAGAAGATGTTGGATCCCTCCTTCCACAAAGCCTCAATAGTACTACACTGGCATTGCTGGGGGTAATGCCAGCATAACTACCCAAAGGATTCTGGATGGCAAAGCCCAAATCTTCTTTAGACCGGTCGTTTCAACATTGTGTGAGAAGATACTGGACTGCTGCTTCTGAAAAGACTCAAAAATACTATGCTGGATTCATTGCGGCTAAAGCCAGTATAACCATCCAAAGGATTCTGGATGGCAAAACCCAAATCTTCTTTAGACCAGATGCTTGAACTTTGTGTGAGAAGATAGTGGATCCCTCCTTCTGCAAAGCCTCCAAAATACTATGATGGCATCACTGGAGGTACTGCCAGTACAGCAAGCCAAAGGATTCTGGCCAGCAAAACCTAACCATCTGTGTCAATATGCCAGACTGTCAGACCATCCCTGGACTGACCATCACTGCTTGACCATTGCAAAGCTCTACTGAAGCCTTAACAATGCCTATCTCTGAACTGAACAGGAAAAGCTGACTTTCCGCACCACTTCCCTTTAATATAAGAGAAACCAAGACGAGAGTATTAGGAGCTGTAACTCCACAACCTTCACCATGAATGGCCAGACTCCCTCTGATCCCCTGCTGAAAGAACAAGCTGCAATATTGACTTCCTCGCAAGGAAGGATCGATGCTGCGCAGCCAGCTCTTTCATGCTCAATCATGTCACAGCCACTGGGAAGATTATTATGGGGGCCATCAAAGGACCGTAAATAAGCAGACTTGCGACAACGGCAGCAGCAGAGGGTGGGGGGAACATAGGTATTTCACTGAGATTAAAACAGCCTTCCTCAAGACAGTAGCCTTCAGATGTACAACAACTTGGGTGATGCTGCCTGGGAATGATGGGAGATGCAATCCAAAGGGATCTGGAAGAGTAGCAGGCTGGGGATGACTGTGTTAAACAAGCAATTTCTCCCCAAAAAGGCAAAAATTGGGACAAATTTGTGATAGTGGTTCAGCATGTTCAAACTTTGCAAAGAAAAATGTCCTGAACAGTAAAGAATCTTGCAACATCTCAGCTGGGAATCACAAAGGATGGGAGCCCTTTTTTCAATGAGGGTTGGGAAATGGCCGAATATTCTACACATAATAATATTCAATCACAATAAACAATTGTGCAACTACTGGATTCTTATGAAAGGATACAAACTCATCTCCACCCTTTCCTTTACTTCTAATCTTGTTTCTCTTTTGCACATGAACTAGGACTCTTTTATCTCCAAGCCTAAATCAGAGAACTACGCTGCCTCCGGGGATTTGTAGCCCAGTCTCTGGAAAACACTCTCTTGTCAAATTTCACATACATCCTCCGTGTTCAGATTTGTCCAATTTGAATTGAGGGGAAAGAGCTTCCGAGCCAAGATAAAGCCAAGAGCTGGAGATGAAACTTGGCTCGCCAAACTCCAGTCTTTTCCCAAAGGTATCTTACACAGGCTTTGCAATAAAACTTGGCAGTTACAGTAATAAGGTCAGGCGTGTTCCATTGCAAATTGTGGCTGGGGTGCGGGGAGTGTTATTTGGCAGATGGGAGACAAACTCGTATCCAGAAAAGTACAATAACAGCCCAGATCCACAAAACAGTGATACTTTTATTGGCCCAACCAAAATGCACAGAATGCATGTTGCAAGGTTTCGAAGCTCCATTGGCTTCTTCATCAGGTGAGGGGATTAAAAATCATACAGGTGAGAAAAAAATATGGCAATATTAGTCACAGGCCTGCATTTTGTGAAGACATTGCTGCTGTTGTTGTTACTCTCAGTTAAGATGGCATGGAGAGATATCTTCCTCTGGCCAATGGACCTGCAACACTTTTGGTGAATTGCAATGGGGTGTATCTCAGGAACCTGTGTAGCGTTGTGTTGTTTAATAGGAGTTTCCATTTTGCATTAAGTCCTATAGCTTTTGGCTTCCCTTTGCACAATGGCACAATGTCTCTGCTGTTGGTTGTGTTTTGTAATAGCCCTGGAGACACAGATATATCTTGACGCCCCTCCTGAGAATACAAGCTTTGTGCAATGCCACAATTCACCTTTATGTGTTCATAAGCCTGTTTACAATGACATAAATGCTTAACTGGAAGCCAGCCACAATCTTTTTGGACCAGATATCAGTGGTCACGCTGGTTGAGGATTCTGGGAGCTGTAGTTCTTAAGTGACCCTAACTTCCTAAGTGACCCTTAGGGACTTAGGGTCAGTTAGGGAACAAAAAAAAAAAAAAGCATATTTTCCCAAGTTCTACTTTAAGGATGAAAAGAATAAGACCTTCCTTGCACCTGTCCAATTGGGCCACTAGGTGTCAGTCCTAAATTAACAGAATAAACTGGTCCTGATTTTTCTTTTAGGGCATCTCTAGCATGATGTGGAGAATTTGAGCATCCTTTAGATCAGTGGTTTCAGAGTCCAGCCTCTAACCAAGAAGGTTTTTTAACCCCATGTCCAGTCTACCTATTTCAGCTAATGTTTTCCATGTTGAATACTACACAAGTGTTCTGCTCATGGCCAGACCAGGTGGATATCAGGGCAACCCATTCAAAAATGTAGACATGTAACTTTTAAATACAGCCAGCATGGTGTAGTGGTTTGAGCGCTAGACTACATCTCTGGAGATCAGGGTTCAAATCCCTGCTTGGCAATGGAAAATGACATGATAGGTTCGCCTTAGGGTCATCATAAATTGGAAACGACTTGAAGGCACACAGCAAGAAAGCCCCTTAAACATCTGGAATAAAACCCGGAATGGATTCACTAGAACCTTGGCATGGAACCCAATGGCTAATCCCAAAGATGGTGTTGGTGGAAAATACGCGACAGGACCTGCTTTGGTTTGTTGTTGTTGTTGTTGTTGTTGTGTGTCTTCAAATCATTTCTGACTTTTGGTGACACTAAGGTGGACCTATCATTGGGTTTTCTTGGCAAATTTTGTTCAGATGGGGATTTGCCTTTGCCTTCCTCTGAGGATGAGAGAGTGTAACTTTCCCAAGGTTACCCAAAGGACAGGGATCTGAACTGTGGTCTCCAGAGACATAGTCCAACACTCAAACCACTATGCACCACTGGTTCTTTAGTACAGTCTAATAAATCATAACAGTGTGTATGTGTGTAGTGTGCATTCAAGTTTTTTCTAACTTAGGGTGACTCTATCCTGGGCTTTTCTTGGTAAGATTTGTTTAGAGATGATTTGCCATTGCCTTCTCCTGAGGCTGAGAGAGTATAACTTGTCCAAGGGCACCCAGTGGGTTTCCATGGCTGAGTGGAAATTGAAGTACTGAATGTCTATCGGAAGGACATTCACAAATATTATCTGTGTGAGCTTCTTTTGTTCTCTATTATAGAACTTCTTCATGAAAATTTCATAAATGGTTTGTTCTGTGTGCAGAAAACATCTTTTATACAACTCCATTGTTTTATGCAATGTCAACAAATGGTTTTCATTCATATGCCTCACAAAAGTCCCAAAGACATATAAAAACCCTCAAAATTCCATTTGCAAGAAATAGTTTTTTCCCTCCAAATTCTGTTGTGTTTGCGCAAAGTGCAACTGTACTTTTTGAACAAAACAGTGCATTTTTCACAAAATGCTGTGTTTTGCATGCATGCAATTTTCAAAAAGTCCTGAAATGCAAAAACGATGGAGACAAATGCAAAAGCTCATTCGCCAAGGAGAAAACAAAAGTTTCCATCCCTAATACTGAGAGTATCCTGAAAGCTTTGCTCCACTACAGTTGGTTCTTTCATATGGAAAGATACTTGTTTTTATCTCCTCTTTTTCTTGCTTCCAACAAAGGACATTTTTGAATTTTCACACTACATTGTTTCTGAACATGGAAAGATCTAAGGGCATGTCCCACAAGCTTAGGAAATATAACACAAGAATCCAAATTTGCTTTTGGTGTCCAAATAGGAAGACAGCCAGCTCAAGAGGAAAAAAATCCAAGTCGAGCACAAAGAATGAAAGAATGTCACGGATTATTAAAACAATAAAACGAAACATTTTTGGAGAATTAGATTAAACACTGGAGCTCCTTCTGCTGGCTTAAAGGAGGATTGCAAATGAAGCCTTCCCTTTTTATTGGATGAGGCTCAGAAAGCAACACATAATGCATTTAGATCTTGGAATCCTACATTTTTCCTTGCTCTGTTAAACATATTATACTCCCGAGAAATAAATCCAGCAAATTTACCCCAGCTTGAAATAGCCGAGCGCATTCCCTGTGTTTGAAACAGCCTTGACACAAGTCGGATGTATTTTATTTGCAATAACGCAAGTGGGTCAAAAGTCTTTTTTTTTCCTGGCATCCGCGTTCATTAAGAGGGATGGCAGGCTCTACAGCTCATGCACAAACTGGCTTTTCTTTGCCTTGAGATTGCAACACTTCTCCATTTTAAAAAAAGGAACTATCTTCATGAAATGCAATTGTCGCATGCCTGAAATTTCATGGAATCTGAACTGGAAGACACCACAAAGCCTATCCAGTCCAACCCCAATGAAATCACTCTTGACAGAAGACTGTCTGACCTGTTTAAAAAACTCCAAAAGGAGACACCACCACTCTCTAAGACAGCGGCATATTCATAGAATCATAGAGTTGGAAGAGACCTCAAGGGCTATCCAGTTCAACCCCCTGCCATGCAGGAACTCTCAGTCAAAGCATCCCTGACAGATGGTCATCCAGCCTCTGCTTAAAGACCTCCTCTATCAAACAGCTCTTCCCATCAGGAACTTCTTCCTAGTGTTTAGGGGGAATCTCTTTTCCTCTAGTTTGAATCCATTGCTTCTTCCAGATGGCACCCTTTCAAATATTTAAACTTGGCTCAAACTCCTTTCTCTCATCCCCAACCCTTGTCTAACTCAAACCTACACTGACCTCCCCTCCAACTCAAATTCAAACTTTGTCATTCATCAATTGTCTCACAAACCTCACCAAATATTCCATCAACCAGCATTCACATCAACACTCTATCCTTTGCTCCCTCCAAACAGCTATTGACTTCACACTCACACAATAAGTCAAGAGACAGTTTTATATGCAAGTCCATGACATCACAGCCATGGCTCAGAATCCCCTAGGCAGTGTGAAGGATTTAGGAAGCTGTGGCCCCCCAGAAAGGAACCTTTCCAAGCTGTAGGTAAGATGTTCCTCCATGTGGACAAAGCATGCTTAGATGTTTAGACAATGGCTCAACATCCTATTTCCCCTGTGCAACCAGAAGATCTAAATTCAGACTAGTGGTTCCTAAGCTTTGGTCTTCCAGATGTTTTGGAGTTCAGCTCCCAGGATTCCTGGCTTCTGACCAAGTTGGCAAGGGGTTGTGGGAGCTGGAGTCCAAAACACCTAAAGGACCAAAGTATGGGCATGGCTGAAGTAGACGGTGTGGACACCATCTGGTGGCAGATGGGGAGCCTTGCACCAAAGCAAGGTTGCATCTCCGAGATCATTTGCCAAATAAAGGACTTTCAAAAAAGAAAAGAATGTTGCTTCTAATTAGGACTCAATCACTATTTTCCATGTACACAGAAATGCAAGAGAACTCACCCTTTCTCCAGGATCGCCTACTGGGCCCATTGGCCCAGTTGTTCCTGGAGGACCTGGAAGACCCTGCCGTGGAGGGAGAAAGAAAGAAAGAAAGAATGTATTAGCTGCAAGACAAAAAGGAAGTGAGTGTGTAAACTTACATGCATCATGGAGAGCAAAAGTATGAGAATGATCTGTTTACTTTAGCATGGTGAAATTGACCTTGGAAGGCATCTAGATCCAGGGCCATCATATGGAAGTAATTGTACCCAGGGAAACAGCTGTCTTCTGCATATCTCCTCCAGCAATGGGGGGGGGGATGCATTATTTTGTGCAAAGCAGGAAGAAAGGAGGAAGAAATACACAGGACACTACTTACCGCTGGACCTTCTGGGCCCGGTGGGCCTTCTATGAGCATTCCCTGAAAAGAGACAAGAAAGAGAGGGGAGGAGAATGAGCAATAAACAGGCAGCAGGAGATTTGAGGAATCGTTTCAAAACCTTGCCACCTAAGTTGTCTGCTAACAAAAGTTGCCTGCATGAATGTTGTCCTTGGAATTGTATTTACACCATTGCTTCTGTTCCCATAGTTATCAGGGGTGTATCTACATTGCACATTCAGAAGGGATCTTGTGACACCTTTGAGACTAGCTGTGCAAAAGAAGTTGTAGCATTAGCTTTTGAAGACTTGGTCTACTTCCCTAGATACATGGAATGAAGTGTTGCCCAGGAATGACACAGGTGCTACAAGATCCCTTTGCATACTGATATTCCTAACCTGGCTATGTCTCTGAATTTTGCACGCTGCACACGTTTCCCAGTTTTATCTACTACGGCTCCATTCTACACAATCCTGGGATTTGTAGTTTAAGGGAAGTCTTTTGAATTCCCAACTTCAGCTCTGTGAATAACATCATGGCAGCTCTTTGGCAGAGAATTCTAAATATGCTATGAAACGATAGATACCACCTGCCTATAGTCTCTATATTGTATCAAGCTGCTATAAAAGTGTAGGGTGAATATACTCAAGGACATATATTGAATCACTGAGAAAGAGACGCTGAGAATCTCATTTGATTGTCTTTCAGTTTAAGAAGTAGCATTCAAAGAATCGTTCTGATCTCACATTTCCACATTGGCATCCCAAGATAGACCCATGGCCCCAGTCAAACTTCTGACATGCAGCCAAGCCAAACAGATTTGACTGATTTAAATGAGAAATAAGCAACAAATGCCAAGTCCATTCAATCTGGAAAGAGCTTGGACAAGAGCCAGCTTCTGAGGTCAAATTTCACCATCCCCAAAGGAGAGTGCTTCCTCCATAGGTCAAGGTTTAAGCAAAGGCCAACTGGTGGAGTTATGCAAGTCAAGAGCATGGAGGTGTTGTCAGCCTTTTTGGCTGCTGTTCTTAGCAGAGACATCAGCATTCTAGTGCATGCCTCTGGAGATTATCACATTAGCTTTGCAGCTGAGGTAGACCTGGTATGTAACTTTATTAAGCAACATTTTATGGCATCACTAGGCAGTATGCAGCCCGTATGCAACCCAGGCTTCTCTTGTAGCTTTCCAAGAATGGGATTTTCCCATTGTTGAAAAGGTGCAGGACAAGCTCGGAAAAGCCTGGGTTGCAAACGGGGTGCATACTGCCCAGCGATGGATAAATGCAATAAGATCCGCCTTAAGAAAGTTACATCCAGGGTCTATCCAGGCAGCGAAGCTAATGAGATAATCTCCTCTGTGTCGTTAGCCCCTTTCCTTCTTTTCATCTGACAAATTGGCTTTTTTTTTTTTTTTTAGCAAATTGCTTTTATCAATTTGCTAAATTAGAGATAGAATACCCTAATCAAGATCCGGATATCCAACCACAACTGATAGTTTTTAAATTGATTTGTATATGCTATGAGACTTTTATTGAATTGTGTAATATTGCTGATGTAACTGTTTGATATACTGTATTGCTTGATTATTGTACTGCTTTCTATTGCATTGTATTGTATTGTGACATATGTCACATAACCGGTATAATGTGAACTGCTTTGATCAGACGGAAAAGCGGTATACAAATAAATTTTTTATTATTTGTTATTATTATCAAAAATTTTGTAGACTTTTTATCTTTATTGTTATAGAGATGTTGTCAGCCACCTTGAATCTCATTGCTGGAAGGAAAGGAGGATATAAATGTATCATTATCATTATACAAATTTTGCTTAGAATAAGTTCCAAGCTGCAAAACTTCCTTCCAGTCCAGGACTCTGGTTTTTGAGGACTTTCGTTCAGTGGGAATGGCATTTTTAAAAATTACTTCAAGAATGAAATTCATGAAGAATTACATCACTAGATGAGAGACAATGGGTCCCTCGAAGTCACCAAAGATGGCTGGATGTGAGATCCTGGTGGGCAGTGCTTGAAGGTCTCAGGTCCTCACATCCCCTCATCCAGAAGAATGACATGGGCCTCACTGAGACATCTAAAGATGGGTCTCATTGGCAAGCCAAAACAAGGATCCACTGTAGGAGGGGTAGGACATGGGGAGGCAGAATTTTGCCCTTCCCAGGAGCTCAGACAAAAGCAAACTGCTGCATCATCTCCTAAACTGACTGTGTTCATCCTCATTAATCACTTCCACCACCTTGACCACACTGAGGCTGCTTGGCCACATGCATCATAGTTTCTATCTGTGAAATGTGAAAGGGCATGAGACATGCATTCCCGACAGAGAGGTTGTTCACAAAAGTACAATTAGCAGTCCTCTCCTTTCATTGGCAACAGAACAGAATGGCCATGGGGATTCAAGTTTAGGGAGGAAGAAAGCAGCATGGCAGAGTGGTTTGAAAGCTGGGCTATGAAGACTGGGCTATGAACACTGGAAACCAGGGTTTGGTTACCACTTGACCATGAAACCCACTGGATGACAATGGGCAAGTCACATGCTCTCAGCCTCAATGGAAGGCAATGGCAAACCTCCTCTGAAAAATCTTGCCAAGAAAACCCCATGATAGGTTTGCCTTAGGGTTGCCATAAGTTGGAAACAACTTGAAGGCATACAGCACACATGCAGGCAGCTGAGCCCGAAGCAATATGCCCACATTCTCAGAATGTGATGAATGTTTTCCTGTTCAGTTGGCCCCTGGTATCCGCTGGGGTTTGGTTCCAGGACCCTCTGTAGAAACCAAAATCTGTGGATGCTCAAGTCCCATGAAATATTATAAGGTGTCCCTTATATCAAATGGCTAAATCAAGTTTTCCTTGTAGGAATGTATATTTCTTGGGATATTTTCAACCCATGGGTGCTTGCATCTGTGAATAAAAAAATCTGCGGATATGGAGGGCTGACTGTATATAAAAATGGTTTTCAGGAGGCTCAGTGTGTGTTTTTTTCCCTCCCCTTAGGGAGAGAGAAATAGGGAGACAGAGAGGAAAAGAGAGCATTTGGTCTTGTTTACCTTCTGGCAAGTGACTGGAGGTCTGGCATTTTGCTTGCAGCTGGCCTGCCAGATTCTTTGGGGATGATTAAGCTAAGCAGTGTTTTGTTCTCTCCGTAACTTTTTGCAGAGAAAACATTTATGCAAGTGCCTGAGCCGATCTTGCCATGCCTGGTGGAGACAAATTTCTGATTCCAACCTTCTGACTGCTATTGCACTTATATAAAAGCACACATACATTTTTGCATTTCAGACTCAGTCTCCTGCCTCAAAGTGGATAGGAGGGAGGGCTGGGTATGGATGATGAGGAGACAACACCTTGGGAAGCAATGGAGCCAGAGGTCTTTGCAAGTCCTTTCCTAGGAAAATTGTCAGGAGCAAGAGCGGGAGGGAGAAAAATCCCTTGAATCCCCACATCTCAGACCAGGTTGTTGTGCCCTTGGGCAGCCTTGCCAAGCAAAAATAGGTTAATTGGATAACTGGTGTGCAAAAGTGAGAAGAAGGGGGGGGAAGCTTAAGGAGAGGTTGCTTTTTTAGAAAGCAACTGAGCCTCTGCAGCTGTAAAAGGGGTGTGGACATGTCTGGGCTCAGGAAGGTTCGCCGACTGGTGAAGGCAAGAGAGACATTTACACATGAAATGTGAATGTGGGTTGCCAAGCGGAGGTTGCTGAGTCTATTTTGGTGCCTTTACAGCTCCACGGCCAATACTATACCCTCCAATATTTCACAGATGAAAACTGGGACATGTCTGTGTGGTGAAGCGGCATCACAGTACCGTCAAGATGGTAAAAGTTAGGAAAAGCACATAAGTAAGGAGAGGCTGCTGAAGTTTGCTTTTGCCAAGGGGAAGGCACAAGTCTGCCCCCTCTCCCTTGCTCAAGGAACGTAGTGAAAAACTACTTTGTTATTGCATCCCGTTGCAACAACTGAGATAAGCTGAGGACAAAGGGAGGAAAGGTGAGGAAGAGCAAGAAGTGGGACATTAAAAGGAGTTAAAATGTGGGATGGCAGAGGTTTAATTAGACTGTCTCTGCCAATTCAGGAAATTGGAAGGCAGGCAACACATCAAGGGTGGGTCAAATGTGGCCCTAAACCAAATAGTTGAATTGTTGTGTGCCTTCAAGTGGTTTTTGACTTATGGCAAGCCGTTTCTGACTTATGACTTACAGGGCAATCCTATCATGAGTTTTGCTGGGACACTGCTAGCTCTTGTCAAATGTGTGGCATAGAGTTGATATAGGTTTCAAAGGGAAAGTAGACCTTTGTGCATGGCTGTGGCATAGTTTTGCAGAGTCTCTGCAACAGCTAGGCCAAAGCAATGCCATGACCTGGATTCTTACCGGTTCATGATTGCTGGCTCCCCCTTCTGTCCCTTTTCACCTGTGGCCCACCAATCTGCAAGAGACCAAGAAATGCAAGTAAGGACCAAGCAACAAAGAGCACCAGTCTGCTTCATTTGCTCAATTAATTGCGACGAACAGTGTGCACCGAGAACAGGGAGTTATGTAAGGAAAACATTTCATTTGTAAAAGAAGGCTCCGCCATCCGTGTAACTCTGGTTTCCAACCTTTGGTCCTCCAGGCATTTGGACTTCAGTTCCCAAAAGTTCTTGACTGTTGGCCAAACTGGGGCTGGAGCATCTGGGAGTTGAAGTCCAAAACACCTGTTGGACCAAAAGTTGGATACCATTGTTAGAATCAAAAGCAGGAAAGACCTCAGGGGCCATCATGTTCTTCCTATATTATGTGAAATCTCTTTCCTGATGTTTGCATCCACTATTTCAGCTGCAACTGAAAAAGATATTAGGTGTGTTCAAATCAAACAATCTATCTTTCGTCTCTCTGGGCACCACTCCATCCATCCAGCCAGCAGTGTCACTAAAACATGGTGTCACCCCCCATGGACCTCTTCCCACACCATATCCCCCTAGTAATGTTTTTTGTACTAATGTCCTTCTAACTTATAATTCCCATATATCAATGAATGTAATGGCACTAGTTGTGACATAAGCAACTAGCAAAATTAAAATTATGCCTTTAAATTACAGCCTAAATGTATTTACATTCACACAGTTTCATAAAGTGAAAATTTTGTAAATGCAATGTTTTTAATGAAAATTAGGGGGGAAATTAAAACCCTTTCATTGTCAGATGAGCCTCACCTCCATCATGCCTTCTCTTCCATTGAGCTTTAGCATTTTAAAGGGATTGTAGGTGAATGTGCAGCCCATTTCGGTCAAAAGACAGATGCTAGAGAACAGAGGTAAACCTCTCCATATAGTGTCAATATCTGTGAGCCCACACTCCCCGAACCAGCTAGTGATGCCCATGCACTCACCCACCCACTCATTCATCCACCTGTCCATCCATCATTTATCCCTTCCTCCAGTGGCTCAGATCCATGATGTACTTTGCCAATGGAAGTGTGACTTTCTGCCCCCACAATGCCCCCTCTGTCCCAATAATCTACTCCAAGGAGGTCCTGGAAGAAGTACCCATGGCATCATTTCACATCTGCTCTAAGGGTTTCCTAGCAAAGTTCCCCAAGGGACCTTCACTGAAGAGAAACCACTAAACAATGCCAAGCTACTATTCCCCTATGACAACTGTTCTATTCTGATCTGAAATTCAAGCTCTCTGCTAGCTTTCTTTACCCTCATAAAGGGTGTCCTGGTTGGCGGGCATCCCCGTCCAATATCTGGGCGAGTTGGTCCTGTCGTAGTAGCCCCCGTCGTAGTAGCCATCATCATACTCCTGAGCGTGTCTACCGTAAAGTCTTTGTCAGGGTCTTCTCCACCTTCACTCCCTGTTACAGTAACCTAAGAAAGGAAATCAAATATATATGAGACAAGTCGTTATGGTGTTTGGGATACTCCCACGGTGCTCCTGAAGCAAGGAGATCTCACTACTTCTGCATAGCTGAACTGATAAACTGGGATGCAGAGAAAACAATGACATTGACTCTGGTTTCTGGGGTACAGCTGGCTCTATCTATGAGGGATCCATTCCCATGGTTACAGAGATAAGCAGAAACTGCGGTTAAAGCAAATACTATATTTCTAGCAGAAGTTGACCACATGGTTGGACTGAAGGACCTCTAGATGCTTAAAGAGACCTTCCCCATCGGATAAAGTAAATGAAAAATGGTTACGATTCTCCAAACATGGAAGTCTGATTGAACAAAGGGACAAAAGGGTTTGGTGGTGTGCTAACCAATCCAAAATGCCAAAAAATTACTTCGGTTTCATTGTGGGTGATAACGGTACTTGTGGGGACTTCTGCTTCAATGCCACCTTCTGTAATTTATCCAAATTGTCAATGTCTTCATAGTTGAAATCCTATAGGAAGTGGAGTGTAGTATTCATTGGGCATGGGCCCATAGTTGTATTCGTCCACCAGTGGGTCATCTACTTTTTCTTCCTCCCTGGTTTCTCTCGGGTGTTCTCCACAATAGGTGGGCTTGTGTGGATGGAGGAGTCTTTCCTTTTACAAAGGGGACAGCTATTAGAGGATCTTCCACACAAATGTATGGCATCTACACTGGGGCAATAGGAGGATAGAATGTGCCAGAATCAGGACTGAATAAACACTTCCATTTAATATAAAAGATACAAAAAGTTGGACTAGGCTATTAACATGAAAAATAAAGCCCTGTCAGATAGGACCCAAAGTATGTCTCAGGGTGGGGCAATGTTAGACTGCATGGTTTTTTGACCTTTCACTACCATAGTCAGTGGGGAAGGATTATGGGAACTGCAGTCCAAAAAAAATAATCTAATGGACAAGTATTGCTCATGGCAGTCTATCTGGTCAGCTCCTACAGTCACCAGCCAGACACCAATAAGAAGTGCTCTGATAGATCAGTCCAGAGGTCCTCTGGTCCATCATCCTGTTCCCTACCAACTAGATGTCCCAAAAGGAATACGACTAGTAGGACAGGAGTGTAACTGCCTTCTCCGTCTCCATTCCCCAGTAACTGATATAAAGAGGACTGATAGTATAGTGGTAAAAAATAGTCATTGATGGATTGTCCTATCTCTCTTAAAGCCAACCAAGTTGGCACCCATAATATATCTTCTGGCAGTGAACCCTCCATGTTACTTAAGTGCTGCCTAGACACACTTTGTTGTTGTTATGTGCCTTCAAGTTCTGCACACCACCCAGTATGGCAATTCTCCTAAGAACTACTAAGAACTGTCAAAGTAACACTTTGTAAATTGCCTGAAGAGCCACCATAGTGGCTTGAGCATTGGACTGGACTCTGGTTAGATTCCCACCTGGCCATGGAAACCCATTGGTAACCTTAGGTGAAACTTGTCAAGAAAACCCTGTAACTTAAGTTACCTTAGGGTCACCATAAGTCAGAAATGACTTGAAGGCAAACAGACAACAAAGATACTTTTCTAGGTTAGAGGAAAAGAGGCTGTCCCACTTGCATAGTGCCAGGGTTGCCGTGCTTCTCCCTTTGTCTTCTCAGCCTCTTAAGAAAGAGTCGGATTTGGATTCCCATCACCAGTGAAGACCATTACAACATCACGGGGAGCCTTACCTCAGTGGTTTGTCCTTTCCCTGGCTACTTCTCATTGTCCACAGGTTGGGTAGTGGGTGGAATCACTTCCCAGTATCGTCAGTGTCCTCGTAGTAGGGGTATTCATAATAATAGGTTTTCCCTTCTGCTTCCAGGTTCCCGTCCCCGTCTGTGTACTGCAAAACAACAGTGGCAACTGAGACTATAAGCAACAAGTGTCTCCATCCATAATTTCTCCAAGCCAGAGAAAGGTGGCTCCTGAGACCTAACAGCCAGTCTGAGCCACTTCATTTAATGTATTGATTTGTGGCATAATTCGGATGAAAGCCCATTTCAGCCTTGTCCATCACAAGCAATTTGGGCATCTCATTGATAGCCTAAAGACCAGCACAAGGGAAGGATGAGGCATGGCAGAAAACATATATTTCCTGCCAAAAACAGTAGCCCTTTGCTGTCAACCCATACACACAGCCACACTCCCTATAACATCCAGTTTCGGGTGGAAAACATCACCAAAGAGCGGAATTAGGCTGGATTTATCCTTTAATATTTAAATTTTAAAGAATGATTTGCAAGCTTTAGCTGTTACATGGCAAGGCAGTTAAATTTAAGATGGTTGGAAATACGGAACCCAGCTATGGGAGATCAATGGGGGAAAATCAATAACGCTTTCTTCCAAGACGGAGACCTTGACTTTAGAGAAGACTTGAGAACATAAATAAATAACATGAACTACAATTAGGAATCTATTAATTATTTCACATTAGAACTAGAAATGGGAGAAACAAAATGTATAAAACTATCCCAATCTGGAAAGATTGGAAACTTGATCCAGTAATTGTAATATTGAGTTATAGCGAAGGTTGTATAAATCATTGTCTACAGTGTGTCTAAATCTTTTTATTTACATTTAAAGTTAAGGTGCAAGCTTAAATGTGTGTGTGCTGTTGTTGCTGCGTTGTTTTTGTGTGTGATTTTGAGTGTGTGATATGTATGCGTTCCAGCACATCTCTATAACTATGGGGAAGTGAAAAACATAATAACAATACAAAGGAAGCTATGTTTCTGCACACACAGGCAAGGTCCATGAAATGGCATGGATGATGGGATATATTTTTGGAGGCAAGGACCCCTCTACATACCTACAGCCCATAAGCATGGTAAAGTGGGGGATAAGGGAGAAAAGGGGATGTATTACCTATAGCTTCCTCAAATGCAACCCTAAATTGCAAATGACGCTATGCATCTCCTCCTCCTCCTCCTCCCTCACACTCACACCTCTCCTTTTTACTTACAATTCATCTGGATTTGGATCCTGAGACTGCGGTGCATCTGGAACGGCAGTGTCACAGTCAGGGCTGTATGCTCACAGAACATAGGCAGCTCGATGGTCAGATACCATGAGGAGTTGCTGGATGTCACCTGGATGAAATGACAAAATACAGATGGAGCTCAGCAATGGATCGCAACATAAAGACACATAGATGGTACCCTTTTCCAAACTAAATGAAACTATAGTTGGACACAATGGTTCAGTGGTTAAGACACTGGAAGACTATAAGACAGCAGGTTGGCAGTTTGAGACCCAAGTGCCGAAATGGGGTGAGCTCTTGTCACTAGTCCAGCTTCTGGCCAACTAGCAGTTCGAAAGCATGTAAAAGTGCGAGTAGATAAATAGGTACCACTCAGTGGGAAGGTAACATCTTTTCAGAAGTCATGCTGGTCATATGACCACATAAATCATCTTTGACAACGCTGGCTCCCTTGGCTTATAACAGAGATGAGCACCGCTCCCATAGTCAGAAATGACTTGACAACAGGAACATGTGTCCAAGCAACATAATAGTGTAGTCAATATTTAATTTAACAATGAGTAGAAAGCACAAGCCAAAAAGGATGCAATAGTGGATTTTGCCTGAGCAGACTGAGAAAAGCGAGATTCTGCCCTCTCCTCTCCTCCTTACGGAGATAACTGAGGGAAAACTAATTTAAATATAATAAGAATAATAATAATAATAATAATAATAATAATAATAATAATAATATCTTCAGAGAGGGAGAAGTTCAGGCTCAGAGAAGATGTCAGCCACAGATGCAGGCGAAAAGTCAGGAATAAACTCTTCTAGAACATGGCCACATAGCCCAACAAAAAACTATGGATGCCGGCCATGAAACCCTTCGACTTCACAAAGCAAGGATTTGCTTGTTTCAATAAGTGCCCCTCCTTTCTCAAAAAGATGCATTTTAAAGTGCAGAATTCTGCATCCCTGATGGATGTTTCAGCCTCTCCCTTTCTGCTTCTTTCTTTCAAACAGGCCAGATTCAATCCAGCTGAGAGGAGGCCTCAGCAAACCCTTTGCGATTCTTTGGATAGCCACCAAGAATCCACTTTAGCCCTGGCTGGACATGAAGGTGTATAAACTGACTTTCTCCCTTTCCTCTTGCCAATGGCCAAATATATCTCAATAAATGAGAGGGAACATCTGGAGGAAGACGAAGGGCATTGCTGCCTCAAATGGGCCCTGCCGGGAGACGGTGTAAAACGTTGGCAACTGGTTGCAGTATGGTGGGACAGAATAACAACTAAGCAATCTCTCCTGCCTTGCTCCATGGCTTAGAGGAGGTTTGGATCTCTATAGTCGTTTCTCCGCTCCTCCGAAATGTAATCCTGACTCAAAGATGCTCTGTGAGTGTGTGTGAAAGAAAGAGAGAGAGAGAGGCATAGCATGCATGGCATTTTTAAAAATGTAATTACATAGAAAAGAAAACAGGAGACGAAGAAAAGAGAGAGAATCCTATATGACAGTACAGAGTAAAGGACAGCCCCACAAAATGGCCCTAAACACTTTCCAGAGCAGTGTTTCCCAAACCCTCCAGATGCTTTTTGGACTTCAGCTTTCAGAATTCCTGTTGGCCAAGTTAGATAAGACTTCTGGGAGGTGAAGTCCAAAACACACAGAGGAATTTGGGAAACACTAGGAAATGTAGGGACATTTTCACCATTTTTGCCCCCAAGTCCATTATGGGGCCAAGGGAAATCTTTTTAAAACAACAAGAAGTGACTTCTTGGTGACATCCTGTTCCAAAAAAAGTCCCACCTGGCTACGTCTGGTGAAATCCGCTAAGCACTTGCAGTTACATGAGGCAAAAGGCACCTCTGAAATCAGACCTATTGCTTCCCAAACCTAAGAGACACTGGGTAGTGCTAAGGCTAAGATCGCATATAGTTTTATACAGTTAAAAATTGCTACTTAAAAATAATTAAGTTGGAAATGTTCTAACGTACTTAAGTTGAAAGCTCTGTATTAATTTAATTCCAGAATTAAGTTCTCAATTAAGTTCTCAGTTAATTAAATGAGAAGCTATGCTTCTCATCAACCATTTTCACGTTGTCACCTGGTACTTTATCCAAAGCCTAGTTCTCTTGGATTTTGCAAAACTACTTTTTTGTTGTTAGTCCCTTAGGTTTAGGGAATTCCAATGTTCAGGTTACAAGATCCAAGTCACTTATTTTAGTCCATGATTAGAGAATGGTAGCTTAGTTAATTCCAAGGTTAAAAGATTTTGAAACAAGAATTTAGCAAGCTCAGCTTAGAAGGGTTTGGCCTTCTTTGCATCCAGATAGTCCTCCTGTTTTCTTCATCAGAGACTCCTCATCTATCTCCAAAAATTGAATTTTGAAGTTGTTATATTTTACAGGAATCCAAATGGGAACCATTAAACTATAGAAAGCAGGCGAATAAGATGATGAGATAATAATGGAGAGAGAACAGGAAAGCCAGAGAAGAAATGCTCATGGAGGGGATGAGAAATGGGGTTTTCAAAAAATGCATGCACTGTTTTCTTTTCTCCCTGGTTCAAAATGAGTAAAAACCTGAGCAGCGGAAAATAAAATCATGGATAGTATTTCTCAGCTTCCTTTTAGTGACAGTTCTATGGCAGGCATTTAACTTAAATATAAAGGGCAGTTTAATATAAATTTAACAGTTGCATTTTTTTGCCCATTCAGCATATATGCAGTTGAGTTAGAGGCTTTTAAAAAAGCCTATTAACTATTAACTAAATGCATTAACCTTTTTCCTGATCTCTGCTTTGGGTGCCACATCTTTGGGTGCCAATGATCAAGTTATGTCCGAGTTACTTGGTGGTTTATATAAACTCTGCAAAAGCACAATCCCTTGTGCAATGGTTTTTGTGCTAACATCGTGTCCCAATAGGATTCTGGCCAAACAATGCCTATTTTTATCTTCCTCGTCTTGACCTAGATTTTACTTCTTCCTCAAACTTACAGGTATACGTGTGTGAAAAAGAGACAAGAGGGCGAGAAGAGAGCTGCAAAAGTTGTCAGCCAGGTTTTCCTTTCTAAAGATAGTCTTGTCCAAGCTGTAACCCTACTAGAAAGCCTTGGGCTTAACCTATTGCTCCGTCCTTAACCGCCAAGCTTTCTGGATGTGATCTTCTGCTTTTATGAAGCTGTGCAGAGGAGGAAAGGCTTAGTCCAGTCGCTTCCTGGATGCTGGCTGTTTGACCTCCTTGAAGTGTTAATCCAACCTTTTCAGGAAGAAAGCTCTTCCAGTTTATCCTTTTCTCCTTCTCACTTCATGTCTTTTGTAGAAAGGCATCAAGTCTATGTCCTCCACCCTGACCCAGAAATGTGCTTCTATTTTGGGGCATACTGAAGTTGCTACTTGTTGGGGGGGAAACTAACTCTTGTGCACCAGGCCAGGATTGTTAGTGGCATATGCAGGTGCAACTCCACCTTACATCTGTCTTCTTTATTATTATTTGGAAGTTACATTTGGAAGGAGAATACTTCCTCCTTCCACAATGATCAAAGCCCTCCTCTGTACCATAGAACTACTGCAGACTCAGGCTACAGTGTCTGATGGAGGGATCAGAAAAGCATCTAGGTATGACCGCATGCTATTGTTGTCATTGCCTTCACGTCATTTCTGAGTCATTGTGATCCTAAGGCAAACCTATCACGGGGGATTCTGGGGCTTAGAGTGTGCATATTACATGGTATATGAATGGTAAATCAAACCCTTATCTCCATAGTGTTAGTCCAACACTGAAACCATAACATCATGCTGGCTTTGCAACACAATCTGTGACCATATCCAGACACAAAAGGTTTAAGTCATCCATTGAGACTTCTGGGAGGGTCCCCAGTGGATCTCAGCAGATACTGTAGTCATTTCATGTCACATTTAACTGACCCGCTAATATGAACTGGAGTTGGCCATCTCAGCCTACAACCCTCATTCCAACCTGAACAACCAGAACAAAGGGCTGTTTCCACTTTGAGGACCTTTTAGATATTGGTGGTAACTCATCACAGCAGATGAATCACTTGTCATTAGTTCCTTTTCCCAACGACAAAAATATAACGGTGTTTGACATTGCTTTAACTACTATGGCTCAACGTTGTGGAAGTCTGTGATATGCAGTTTTGTGGGATATCTAGCCGTCTCAGGTCAGAGAGCTCTGGTGCCACAACAAACTACAAATCCCAGGGTCCCATCAGATGCATTCATGACAGTTACAAGTGTCGAACTGCATTATTTCTGTGACACAGATTAGACCATAGACAAGTTGGAGCGGGTTCACAGAAGGGCAACAAGGATGATACCAAGTATGGAGAACAAAACAGATGAGGAAAAGTTGAAGGAGTTGGCCATGTTCAGTGTTGTGAAGAGAAGACTGAAGGGTGAGATGACTGCACTCTCAAGAATTGTCACAGAGAGGAATTTGAAGGCTTCTTCTCTGCTGTCTGAGAGGATAGGACCATATCTAATGGTTTTAAGTAACAAGAAGGTAGATTTCAGTTGAACATCAGAAGAAACATCTTGACAGCAAGTGGTTCAGCAATGAAACCAATAGCCTAGAGAGGAGGTCTCCCTTTCTGGACACCTTCCAAAAGAAGCTGGACAGCTAGTGCATCCTAGGGATGCTCTAGCTAAGTGGTACCCAACCTTTGGGTCTCCAGATGTTTTGGACATCAACTATCAGAAGCTCCAGGCAGCTTGGCCAATAGTCAAGAATTCTGGGAACTGAAGTCCAAAACATCTAGATGACTGAAGGTTGGGAACCACTGCTCTAGCTGGAGATCCTGCACTGAGCAAATGATAGGACTCAACATTCATGGAGCTCTTTCCAGCTCTGTGATTCTGTGCATGTATATTAGCCTTCCCTTAGAGCCATAGAACAATTCCATCTCCCATCTCTCAGAGATGACTCAGCCAATGGAAAGCAGGATTGGCAAAGCATACAGGCGCGTCATTCGCCAAATCACATCCAACATGGCAGGGCTTCAGCTTCAACAAAACAGGACTGGCAAAGCTCTGACAAATGAGTGCCGTCACTTAGTATTGCCAGCCAAATCTTAACATACTGGGCTTCCATGCCAGTTTGCGAGCAATAAACAAGACGGTTGCTTTAGCACATTGTTGACAGTTTTAGGGACTCTGGTATGACTCCCAGGATGTACTGCCTGAACTCTATTATTTTAGCTAAACAAAAGACACACCAACATATGCAAAATAAACCAAGACTGTGAAAGTGGAAAAAATGCAGTTTTTTTAATGCCTTTTTTTACCCTAGGAATACCTCTCTAGGAATCTATAGGTATTCCAGAGCTACTCTATAATCACATTGCATTTTCATGCTCTTGGGATTGGAGGCTCCGTCTGTCATTATATCTACAGTCTGAATGCTTTCTTCTCTCCCTGTACATTCTGGGCTGGAGTGCAAATGCCCAGATTGGAAACACATGGGGACGGGCACAAAATCCAAAACCGCAGAGGCTTTATATTTAAGCACTGCGACTTTTCATTCAAATTTCAGCACATTCCAGGCAATATTACCTCCCCCGGCTGGCAGCTTTACCAAGAGGTAGCTGCATATGGAAAAGTGACTGTTAGTATTACTGAAAGAAAGAAAGAAAGAAAGAAAGAAAGAAAGAACCTCTGCTTAATGGGACACTGAGAAATATTTATTTATAGACCTGCTAGGATATTCTTGAGATGTAGAATTTAACTAATTGTCAACATGTTTGGATCCTCAGTGCTCTTACTATTGATAAAAGACTTTTGCAGCCTATCCTCCAATCCGTGGATTCCTTATCCATGGATTTAATCATCCACAGTTTGAATAGACACACACACACTTCCAAAAAGCAAACCTTGATTTTGGCATTTTATCTAAGGGACACCATTTTAATTCCATTGTAATTAATGGGACTTGAGCATCCACAGTTCTGGGGAGGTCCTATAACCAAACCCCAGTAGATACCAAGGTCCCACTGTACTCTATGGGTGAAAAGAGAAATATTTCCATCTATTGTTCAATGGCCAGGAGATTTCACTGCTTTCGCTATTCATGGCTGTGTGTTTCATAAATGCCAACTTTTAGCAAATATGGGTTTTTTTGGTGTAGTGGTGGTGGAAACATGGTCAATTTATATTAATGTATGAGAACCAGCATGGTGCAGAAGTTTGAGCATTGCACTAGGACTTTGGAACCCAGGGTTTGATTCTTTTCTTGACCATAGAAACCCACTGGGTCACCTTGAGTGAATCACACTCTTTCAGTCGTAGAAAATGATACATTTCGCTTAGGGTCACCATATATCTAATGACTTGAAGTCACACAACAACAATATTAATGTATATATTAGCCCAAGTGCATATCCTATGTATTCCCCCCTCGTTCCTTCATTTCTTCCTTCATTTTTTCCTTTTCATTATGATTATTCTTTCCAAAAAGCCAATAAAAACAAACAAGCTGCAGAATTAAAAGCACCAAAAAAGCCATTGAGAAAGCAAGGCTCAAAAATCAACCAAATCGCATCCCCGATCCAAATCCAAACGGGAAAGACTAAGTCATGGGCTTGAGGTCCTGACAAGAATCTCGGATCAGCTTCATAAAGAGCCAGTGGGCGACATTTCAGCAAAACCACTTCTGAATATTCCCTGCCTAAGAAAACATTATGAAACTCATGGGGTCACCGTAAGTTGACAGACAACTTGAAGGCACATATACACACACTGGCAATGATAAATTGCCCTAATATCCACTAATGTTAATAATAATCTGGAGTATCTGGATTAATTTTCCAGGTGTCCTTTAGATGCCTGACACATGAATGAATACCTTTTCTGAGCTAATTCCAGAACAGTATGGAATCTGATCTTTGACTTCATTCCAAAACAGGTCGGAAGCTGATCTCTGGGATATAAATTGACCTGGTCTGTGCCTCCTACATTAATGTGCAGGCCAGAATTTAAACATCCAGATGATTTTCACATTTCCCAAAATGTCCCGGTGCTGCTCTTGGCTCAAACAACCTCCCCATCATCAAGGCTTTTAATGACACTTGTTTGGGGAGAAAAAAAATGTATTTTTTAAAAGAGATATTTAACTGCAAACTGGAATTATGTCAAACTGAATAATTACAGTGGTGAAAGGCTTTGCAGGGATTCATAAAGGATTCTAGGAGCAGCGAGGCTTCTTCCATATGTCAAAATGATCTCACCGTGCACAAAAAAACAGAGGTATCCATTATAACAGCATTTCAACCCATTCCTTGTGAGCTTCATGGTTCCACTCAAATCTCATGTCACCAATTAGCCAAGCCACTATGGATATACAACCTGACTTATTTAGTCTCTGAGTCAACTCTCTCTCTCTCTCTCATATATATATATATATATGTATGTATGTATGTATGTATATATATCCTTGTAGTGAGCCAACAGAAAGCAATGGGTCTCCCCTTCCTAGTCTCAGAGGAAAAGACTACAGTGGTACCTCGGGATACGAAATACCCAGGTTACGAAATTTCCGGGATACGAAAAAATCCCATTGGAAATAATTGTTCCGGGTTACGAATGTTTTTCGGGTTACGAAAAAAATTTTTGGTGCTTTTCGGCGCTTTTTCGCACGAAACGCGGCTTTTCCCCATTAGCGCCTATGGCAATTCGGCTTACGAAGGCTTTTCGGGTTACGAAAGCGGCCGCGGAACGAATTAATTTCGTAACCCGAGGGAGCAGTGTATATGTTTCTGCACAGTGTGCATTACTGGAGAATGTGAAAACATGTTGTTGCTCCTGCTGCAGCTGTGTGCCTTAAAGTCTTCTTTGATTCATGGTGTGTGTTCAAGAACCTAAGGCAAATCTATAATGGAGGTATCTCAGCAAGATTGGTTCAGAGTCGGGTTCACCATGGCCTTCCTCTGAGTCTGAGAGGGGACAACTTGCTCAAGGTTACACACTGAATTTGCACGGCTGAGAGGGAATTTGAACCCTGGCTTCCCAGGGTCCTTGTCCAACACTCAAGTCACGACACCACCCTGGCCCCATGCTCTATGTTCACAACCATATACACAGTGGTATTGAAATCAAAATACAGATGGGTTGGAGGTGGCACCATGTGTACGTCATCATAGCTGCTCCTATGTAAACACCTGTTGCGTGGTAGGTCTTGGGAACGTGAGGACGCTCCGTTCTCCCGAACCCTTAAATCGGCCCCATGATGGCGCTTTTTGGCTGTCTATATCAGGCCTATGATTCTATGCCTATGGAGACATTGGCTAGAGAGCAGACCTTTGTGTCCCAGTCAAAACCAGACATAGGTCTGAATTTTCTTGGTTAGTTCTATTTTTGCACTCTGAACTCGGTTTTGGTGCAAAGTAAGATGAGGACTAAGGAGGAAAGGGGGAGGAAGAGAGAGAAATTGGGACCAGTTAAAAGTGTCTAAAAAGTGAGATACCAAGGGGTTAATATGGAACTGTCTCTTGCAAATTGGGACAGTTGAAGGGTATGCTCTCATTGAGTTAAGTTGGCTTCTCCATCCCTATGTTTGGCCAGGGACAAGCATGTGAAAAACAAGAAAGGCAGAGGAAAACAGAAACCAAAACAGACAGACAATCCTAACATTTTCCAGCCTGCAAAAGTGGTTTGGTTTCAGCTTGGAAGCCAGATTATTATTAGTTTTCCTTCTCTCAAGCTATCTTCCTCTTTCAGCGTCTATGTGAAGATTTTCCATCTTCAGCCGACTGGCCATAAATCCTCTCTCTCTCTCTCTCTCTCTCTCTCTCTCTCATTCTCTATGCACAAGCCTATCTTGTAAAACATTTTAAAGTTTCAAAGGTCTCTCCAAAGTCCATGAAAAAAAATATCCTTCTGTAACGTAGATCTGGCCGGCAACCAAAAACCGACAGTAGAAAGCTGGGGGAATCCTGCTGGAAATTGAATAGATGATACATCTATTGGCTTCTGGACAAGGTTCAGAGAGTTGAAGGGGAGCTCATAAATAAATCATTTTTAGAGAAGTCTTTGCCTACCAAATAAATGTCTTTTGAGCCTAAATTTCTCCTGCCTCTGGTTCTTAAACTGAAGCCCTCATTTGGATTCCCCTCAGGAGCTGAGATCTCAGCTTGAGATTCGCACAGAGGACCCTGATGGAGTTTATATCCCCTTTCAAACAATTCATTGGATCACATCCATCAAAAGTGGAGTTGCCAGGACAAAATGTGGCAAGGCATGCGCACAACTTCTCAAAGTGTCCTAGAGTTCCAGGGAGCTCTGGGTGAGAAACTCTGCAAACAAAATGGCCCACACCATTTGTCAATGAGGTACATGTAATGTGCTCCAGTTATCAATACATTGGACCATTTGATTGTTGCCCCGCCAGTTAAAAGTAGGATGTTGTAAGGCAAGAAAATTCCCCACAATGCAAGAAGTGTATATTCTTTGCTATCCATAATGGATTCTAAACTAGCCTGCAATATCACTTGAATAAAATACTCCTATAACTCATACAATGCAAGTGTTTTTCAGTCTTAGTGCAAGAAGATAAAATATGCATAACGGTCGTTGTTGATATGCCTCCTTGCTTCATCAATCCCTGGCTATCTCTCAGTTCCCTTCCATGGGCAATATTTGATTATCGCTTCCCTTGAGAATGGGGAAGGCCCTCCATCTTCTCTCTCTTTTTCTCTCTCTCAGTTTATTGTGTTTGGCAAATCAATAACATTCTCTAACTCGGGTTTTCTTGTAATCAGCATGAATTTCCTCCAGACAATTAGTCAGGGAAATTGAAAACTCTACACTAGTTAGCTCTCTCCCCCTTTACTATAATAATAGTAATAATACTATCAGGAGGATCATGGCTGCCTGAAAGGAATAATGCGGTTTGGCAGCACGTTAACTGTCATGTCTCCATGCTATAGAACGCTATAGAATTCCAGGATTTGGAATTTGGTGAGAGATGTAGCCTTCTCTGTCAGAGAGCCCTGGTGCCATAACAAACTACAAATCCCAGGATTCCATAGCATTGAGCCACGGCAATTAAAGCAGTATCAAACTGCACTATTGCTGCAGTGTAGTTGCAGCCAGAGAGAGAGTTGACATTAATAATAAGCTAAGTTCTAATAAGTACAAAGTGTAAGCTGAAATCAACATAATCGAGACCCATCTGGGTTCAACCGCACTCTCTAATCCGCACCCACCATCGCCACCGCTGCCGCCATGCTTCCCATTCCCACACTCCTTCTGAAGGCTGCCAGCAATAAGGCTCAAGTTGCCATCCCTAACTCTGTCTGTTTTTCTTGCCGGCAGCCAATAGGAGCTGGAAAGAACACAATCATCTGGCTGAGATGTTGTTCCTGGCACTTCTTGGCCTGCTGCTGATCACCGAGGGAATTGGCCGCCTCTTCTGAATGGGAAGACTTGATCCAAGCCAGGCTTCTGTTATGGAGGAAATTGCTGCATTTTTCTTGGAGAGAAAAGAGCAGCCAGGAGGAGGGACTCTGAAAACGCCTCCATCAGCCGAATTGAAGAGGCTGGCTGGCTTCAGTCAAGAAGTGGCCTGGCCTTCAGTTTCATCTTTGTGGCCTCCACTGGAGTTAAGCTGCATGCCCCCATGCTTGGTGTTTTCTTTCCCTTTGGGTCCAATATTATGTTTCCTCCTCCGACATTGCCCTCTCTGTCTAGCTGGGTCCTAGCTTAGGCTTTTAATCCAGAGAGATTCACATTTCCTCCAACGTCCAAATTGATGAAACAGCTCAACAAAATTGGCCTCCTTCTGAGAGCCTAATTTTTTCCAAGTCTTACCATGCAAGGCAAGGCGATCTAGTCCTTAGCATAACATCGCCATGCTTTACGAGTTAAATTCAAAGGAAACACCCCCTCGCAACACTAGAACTTTGGAGAAGGCATCCTGCAAAACAGACGGGCAAAAGGCTTGGAACAGAAAAGTGTTTTTCCAAGCACCCTGCAATCAGTCTATGGAATTTTTCAGGCAAAGAGTAATTTACAATTATGACTGTGTTCGGCATGGAAAGAATTTTGGAAAATGCTTTTAAAAATGGCTGGACAATTTGTTTTTCAGTGTTGGAAAACCCTAATGAGAAGACTTCTGGCTTCATGAGAACCTTCACAGGTTCTGAAGCTTGACCATTAGTCTCCCTGAGTGCTATTTGATTACATTGGAAAAGCAGGTTTAAAATGCAATGGAGGTTTAAAATGCAATGGATAAGTACATACAGAAATAGTTGGATTGGGTAAAAAATAAAAAGATTAATGTTACAGATCTGGATGATGGCTGGTCCTTCTTGCTCCATTTACTCAAGGGCAGGAAGCAATGAGAAAAAGATCCTCCTACATACACATACTCTCTCGCTTGTTCCATTCTTGGATGCCTTTATTTTCGTTCAAAAATGGAAAATACTGCCAGCTCCGATTCCCAATTTGCTGTGTTCCCATTAGCCAAAAGAAATCATATTAAAAACCTTACACTTGTTTGGACATTTTTCCACAGTGAGTCATGCATCAGCTGAAGAGGTCCCTGCGACTGAGAGGAAGGGGAGGAGGAAGGGGTCAGGAGTGACCCAAGATTGCCAACAAAAATTAGCCGGGGACATTTCTCTGCTGTACACTTGCTGCATGTTTAGAGGAAACGTTCCTTAGATTCCTCCAAGGTGGGAATCCAGATATATTTGGACCTGCCAAAGTGAAATAGCCCCATTCTTGAGGTTAGCTGCAAGGATAGACAACAAGGGTGAGGAACCTCAAGCTCTGCGGTTAAATCTGGTTTCCAAGTGGGCAGGGGTGTCATTGGAGGGGTGCGAAGATTCAGGACACACCAGGTGACATTTCCAGTGGGGTGACACCATTGCTCCCCTAACTTTAGTGGTTATTCATTCGATTGCATCCCTTTAAAACACTTTAGCTCACACTCCAGTTGTGCACATGATATTAGAATTTAATAGTGTAATTTTAATGTTGCAGGTTGTTTATGTCACAACTATTGCCATTATGTTGAGCGATGCATGGGAATTAGGATTTATGAGTAACATTAGTACCAAAAAAATCCCACATTATTAAGGATTTTGTGCATGGTGGTATGGGAGATGGTGAATTGGGGGTGACGCTATGACATATCACACTGAGTGATGCCAACCCTATCGATGCCATTGAGAGGGAGTGTTCAATAGGCTACGCCTGCTGATGCATGACACTATTGTTCAGTTTGTTGTTTGTTGTTGTGTATCTTCATTTCTGACTTTCATGGCAACCTAAGGTGAACCTATTGTGGACTTTTCTTGGCAAGATTTGTTCAGAGAAGGTTTGATTGTTTGTTCGGTAGTCTCCAAGGTTGGAATGACTCTCCAAATTGGGTTACTGGCACCAACAGCATTCAGCTATAATATCTGGGGGTTGGAACTCCCACCACATTGCCTTTGGCCATGTATACCCCAAGAATGTGGCCCCAAATACTTTTTTTGAAATGAAATCTGTTCTTCAGGATGAAACAGGAGCGTCATTTGTTCCACAGTCTAGAGATGGACAAAGAGATGGGATCTTGTGCAAGGTAGGGTTGGAAAAGCATCACTGACCTCATTTTCAAACTTGCCTTCTTTCACAAAATTTTTTGTGATTTACTCTTGTAACCCACCCTGATGCCTTGTGATTGGGCAGGCTACAAATAAATAAATAAATAAATTATTATTATTATTATTATTATTATTATTATTATTATTAATTGCTTCAGTCCAGTGGTGAGTAAAGTGCACCTGGGGGGCCACATAAATCACCCTATGTATTTTTGTCCCTCAGTACTTCCAGAATCCTCAAATCAGACCTTTTTTTCCTGCTCAAAAGGGCAGGGTATACTGGTGCACTATACTGGTCCAAAATGGGATCTTCCAAGCAGAACCATTTTCAATAGGTTGCACGGCCTCCCAGTCCCATTTAATATCACATTATACCATTTAACTTTTTAAAAAAGTCATTTTTGAGATCCAGAAGTGGATTTTCAACCATTTTGGGAAAGGTACAGTATTTTATTTTTCACTACTCCATTACTCCAGAAGGTCCCAGGGTGTAAAAGTGGCCCGCATATGACTTGTACATCCTGACACACTCCAGAAACCATACAGGGCACAATTACTTACCCTGTTAAAAGTGGATTCTTATCTCCTTTCTTTCCTAATAAATAGAGCTGTGCCTTGATGGTGACTTAACCAGGAAAACATTTACAGTATTTTAAAGATTCTGTTAGTTCCCCATTTCTTGTTAACCCAAGTCGTCTTCCCCTAGACACACACATTTACCACCAATAAACTTATTGCTGGTCTCACAATCCTTCCTTAAGGGAGAGCGAAAGCACACGAAAGTACCTCGGAGCATGTGCAAAGTGCCTTGTCTGTTATCCTTTGCTGGCCAAAGATCCTGGAACCTTCTTTAAAGAAACCACCACTAGTCAGTGCCTTGGAAGCATCCCAAAGGAGATGACCCACATTTCTGGGGAAAGGTTTAAGCTGAAGATAGTGTTCCTGTCCCACCCTACTGTTGAACTTTAGGCTGATTTCTGCGTAACTGGCTGGGCTTGTGCACTTTCAGTACCCATCCTAAGGGAAAAGGGAAGGAACAGTTGCTTTTTCAGCTCCATATAAAAGCCTGGAACAGAAACAGCCTGCTAAAACCACATTCCTTGGAAGAGTGACTTTTCAGAATGCAATGCAAAATTTCCAGCATGGGAAAGTCTATCCCAGTCCCACAACTATAATATAATATACTTATATATAAATATAAATACACTTTTTGACACTAGGCTTTTATATCACTTTTTATTGCACTCGAAGAAGTGGGTTTATACTAATGAAAATGTGCAATTTTTGTTTTAAAAAACAAAAAAACAAGGCCCGAACAGACAGGCCAAAGTAAAGCTGCTTTGGGTCACTTTGGAAGTACAGTATGCTGTTTAAATGCTGCATGTGTCCTAAGAGCCTGAAAGCCACACCAAAGCCACGCTCCAGTCCTAAGGACTGGAACGTAACTTTGGCAAAGCTTCTGGCATTTTAAGATGCATGTGTCATTTAAACAGCATACCTCCAAGCTAAAGTGTCACTATCTCAGCCACCAGTGAAAAAAGTTTTGTATTCTGGAGTTATTTTGGATTTCTGGATAAAGGATACTCAACCTGTATGACATTTAATGTTTATTTTTTTAACTTTTGTACCCCACAATCTTCTAAGCTATTACACTGCAATCCGCATTGTCTCCCATAATGGGAGAAAGACATGTTATAGATCCAGGAATAAATAAATACACACCTCCGTAACAAAAGTAAATAACCTTCCACTATTGCGCATGGATGGTGTTGTCCCATGCCATGGCAGAGTTTCCTATACAGGATTCAGCCCATGAAGGAGAAACAGCATGTGGTTGCCATTAAGAAAACCACTCCTCTGGCAGGAGATGGGTTTTCCATGTTCTTGGAGTCACTTCACTTGCACAACAGAAAGAAAGAAAGAAAGAAAGAAAGAAAGAAAGAAAGAAAGAAAGAGCAATGAGGAAACCTGGACACACTCTCTTCTCTAA
Source organism: Sceloporus undulatus (assembly GCF_019175285.1). Taxonomy (NCBI): domain Eukaryota; kingdom Metazoa; phylum Chordata; class Lepidosauria; order Squamata; family Phrynosomatidae; genus Sceloporus; species Sceloporus undulatus. The sequence continues at coordinate 18,993,583 of NC_056528.1, read as the reverse complement.
ATGCCTGCCTAACTCATTAGGAAAGAACCCTCTCTTACAGAATCTTCCCATTCAGGTTGCATTTTTGGTTCCCATGGATTTTTAAATATAGTCAGTTTTAAAAGTAAAAACACACATGGCTCCCACCCACTCCATATCCATTTTTGCAGGTGAACACGGATACCCCATTGAAAACTATCCTGTTAGGCCACTGAACTTCAGTGCATCAGCAAATCCTGCACAGTTTGACTTGGACACAGGAGCAGGAATCATTGGGCTCTCCAGATGTTCTTGGGGACCTAGCACTGGTGATCCATCCTACCACTTTCCTCCTTTGCCTTCAGGCCACTTCAATTGCTGTAAACCGAGTTCAGATTTCACAAACAAGTTGCACTTAGTTAACCCAGCACAGACAAGGGAGTAAAATCTTGCCCTTCCCAGTAGACTCAGGCAAAAGCAAACTGCTGCATCCTCTCCTGGCATGTGCGTTCTTCATGAATACCCTTTGCCATCTTGACCACACTCTGGTGTTCTTTGACTGCACACGTCCCACCGTTCATGTCTGAAAGGTCAGGTTATATGTTGTAAGCACTGGTGAAAAAGAGAATCAGCTGCTGCTGGAAAACTATGGAGAATATCAGAACTAAAATCTGCACCGTGGCCTTCTTTTTCTAAGCAAGGGGAGAAAGGGAGAAAGGAAAATCTTTGAAATTGTCTCTGCAAACTATCTTCAGAGGCAACTAGGCTCAGCTCTAATCCCAGTCTTGCTGGGACAAGCTTAACCTTTTCAAACTGAGACAGAACAAAGGATTTTCTTCTTATGCTTCCTTTCAGCATTAAAAAGAAAGGGGATCTGATCTGTGTCATCTCATCCCTCTCTCCCCATTTCTCCCTGATCTCTCTCTCTCTCTCTCTCTACCTTATGCTAAGAATGAGAGAATGTTAGAAGAAGCAATGAACTATCCAAAGCACACACTGTTAGGGTTGCCTGATCTCAAGGCCTAGCCAGGAGTCTCCAGGTTCCATGGGTCATCTTCAAGCAGGAGACACAGAATGCACTTTCCAGTTTGGGCCTGCTATCCCTAGGAAATCTTTAGATGGCTCCTCCGATAGACAGCAGGGACAGGATGCTGAGTAGACCTCATTTGTCCAAAATGCAATCTTGGTAAATTGCCTATGATATTTTAATTCTTTTCATCTCACTTTGTGCAATCCTCTTGATTTTCTAGTTACTGAAACACCACTGTCCCACCTTTACACCATCACCACCTCTTCTCTCTCTCTCTCTCTTAAAGTTGGCTCCCAGACTTGAGACTCAACTCAACCGTATCTTGCAAGAACTTGAGACTCAGCTTGAGACTTGAAGGCAAAAACTCAATTTAAGACTTGGAATGAAAGATCTGAATACATCACTGCTGGCTACCTGAGCCACTGCATCTGTGCAGAAGTAAAATAGTTCTGGTTGATCCTTCCAATTGTGTCAGAGAAAATCTCTTGCACATCTTGGCAGGAGGGCACAAAATTGACGTCCAAGATTACGTCACACTTGTCCTGGTTGGGAAACACAGATGTGGGAGTAGCCTCAGCCACAAGAGAAAGGGAAAGAGAGAAAATGATTTTTCTTTATCCTCCCGGGAACCTGAGTTTCAGGTATAGCTGGATGTAGAGTGCTCTTTGGGTGCATGGCATGTTTGCCCCCATCACATCACTTGGCACAGCAGCACTTTCTATTTTCAAGTCAATTACAAGAAGCAGTCGGGTATTATAGCAGGGAAAATGCCGCCGATGCCACCGCCTAACCTAAAACTTGGCTTCAAGCCGTGCTCAGCTGACCGATTTGCAAAGTTGGGAGCTTCCCATTATTCCACCTATTACTTGGTAAGCTGGCATGCCACAGAATTTGGAAATGTTCCTTTCGGGGAGACAGCAACTTCCACAATTCTCTAGTGAGAGCCCTCCATTGTTAAGCCAACTATACCATCTTCAGTGCTTGGAAATGTTGTTATTGTTTGTGTGTGTGTGTGTGTGCTAAAATTTCCAGTTATCAAGTCAGTGTTGAATCTATTACTTCATAATCCATGGCTTGGAGCTTGGAAACATTATCTTTTGGGGGGGAATACAATGCCCAGACTCGCTCAGCAAGCATAGCCACTGTGGTTGTAGTCCCCAAAACATAATCTTTCCAAGCTCCAAGGAAGGTACATCTTAGCAAACAATGGAAGCTAGATTGTCGGGTGGGTGTGTGTGTGTGTGTGTGTGTGTGTGTTATGGGACTTGTAATCCAAAAAAGGGATCATTTTTCCAATCTGTAAGAACAGCAAAGCTTACAGAGCAAGAGGCCTGTGATGGAAGCTATTTCCTAGAGGTAACACACTCTGCAACTGCAAGAAAAGACAAAAGCATGCGAAATGAGAGTATCCTCCTCCTCTGCACTTTGGGAGAGAGGGAAAGAATACAAAGATGTGTGTGGAGGGGGAAGAATAGTCCAATTGGAAGGTTATAATTTCCATGGAACAAATTACCCAACTCTGCGCTCTCATTATTCAGCAGGGAAACCAAACCTGCAGACGGAGCTGTGAGCCAAAAGAATAAGCAGGAATTAGTCTCCATTTCATGTTATCCATCAAATGTAATGAGCCAGGAAAAGGGTCTGTTCTCAGCCTATGGCCAAAGGACCTTCCTCTCTGCTAGGTAGACATTAAAAGCAGAAGGGAGTCAGCTATGGCTACAGGTGACCAAAGATCATTGGATCTCTTTACTGCAAAGGAGGAAATAGGGAGATATTTTCCTGCCTAACATCTCTCTGCTTCAGATGCCATTTTGAAGAGAAAGTCCAATCCAGGATGAGATGGGCACATGTTTTGGCATGACATTTTTTTGGACTTCATTCTCTCTTCCAAAGACGCTTTCCACAAAACATTAACCATTAAACTTGGTTACTGGTATAGATGAAAGAAATATTTGGAAAAGAATTTTTTAAAGTGGTTGAAATATATATTAATTGAATCCAAGGGCAGAACATTCAGAAACGTCAGCATGTGCAAAATGCCACTGCCAGAATGCTGACTGCGTCCACATAAGGACCACACAACTCCCTTGCTAAAACAGCTTCACCGGCTACCAGTTCATTTCCGGGCACAATTCAAAGTGCTGGTTATGACTTATAAAGCCCTACATGGCTTAGGTCCAGATTATTTGAGTGACCATATCTCCCAATACAAACCTGCTAAAGCAGTCGTTCTCAACCTTCCTAATGCCATGACCCTTTAATACTGTTCCTCATGTTGTGGTGACCCCCAACTATACAGTTATTTTCGTTGCTACTTCATAACTGTAATGAAGTAGCAACTGGTCCGATGGTTTTAGGTGAACCCTGTGAAAGAGCTGTTCGACCCCCCAAAGGGGTTGCGACCCACAGGTTGAGAACCACTGTGCTAGAGCCTTTAGATCTTCCGGGGAAGGCTTCCTCTTGGTCCTTGCACCATCACAGGCTTGCCTGGTCAGGACACGATAGAGAGCCTTCTTGGTGGCTGCTCCTGCCCTCTGGAATCCCCTTCCACAAGGAGCAAGGCTGGCCCCCTCTTTGCTGGCCTTTCATTTGGCAGGCAAAAATGGCTCTGTTCAGGCAGGCTTTTAATCTGTAGTCATGGAGTGGGTTTTATATGGGATGGGTATTGTGATTTTATTGTGGTTTTAATGTTTTTAATTATATACTCTTTTTAGCTGATGTTTTAATTGTTTTATTGCAATACATGTTTAGAATTTTTATTTTTGAGCTGCCTTGGGTCTCTTTGGGAAGAAAGGTGGGATATAAAACAAACAAACAAACAAACAAACATTAAAAAACAAAACAAAACAAAAACAGCCACTCCCAGAATCCTTCCCAGACAAGGATTCTGGGAGGTGTAATCCCAAAAGGAAGCTTTCCAAGCTATGTTCAAGAGCGAATCTTTCTTTCATTCTTTCTTTCTTTCTACCCATCCTTTCCTTTGCCTTTTTTAAAGTTGAAGTGACACCATCCCTTGGATTACTGCATGAGAAGCGCACCACAGGCATCACCTTTTCCAGTGGCAAAACCTCAGAGAGATGTCAACATTTTTTCCTCTTAGACAGCACTTATGTGTCCTCCCCTCTTACCAAAAGAAACGAAAAAAGAAAAAGAAAAACACAGCTTGCCGATTGATTCCAGATGATCAAAGCAGCCTTCTTCCAAAAGTTTTCTTTTTAATAAAATAAAATAAAATAAAATCAGCTTTTGAAAAATAACAACGGCAGAAACTAAAGCGAAACACCAGCGATTAAAAGCCATAAATTATAGTCTGAGGTTGCGGGGACAAGCTCTCCCGTTTGGTAATCTAAAGGGTGTGCAAAAAGATGCTGGCTCAGACAATTTTTGCATTTTCCATCACTCCATGTGATGGACTTGAGGCTTTGAAAAAAAAAAATAACCCAAAGACTTCCTTTGAGGGTCTTGCAGTGAGAAAAATGAAATCAGCCTTGGCAAAGGCCACCAAAGACAAAGCCAGTCTCGTAGATTTGCTCCCTTCGGCAGCTCCCCAAAATGGTGGTGGTGGGTAAATTAACTGAAGTCGGAGTCTGGAGTTCGGCTTAGCAAAGGAAAGGAGAGGCTGCCCTAGCTCTCATTCACAATCCCAAGACCCATTACTGCAACAATTCCCAGACTGAGTGCTCCAGAAGGACACCAACTCTCCCTTGGGGAACCAACAGGAGAAAAGACTGCTGTGAGCCCAACGGTACTATCCAGAAAGAGAGATCTTCCATCAGCATCTCTGTTCTTGCAGTTCTGTTGCATCTCTGTGCGCAGTGTGCCTTGTTAACCTTGGGCTTTATCACACGGGAGGAATTTCTCTTAATTTCGATTGAAAAGAAAGTGGGGCCAGAACACATTCACATGAATTCGCTAGGTCAGCAAATTTACGTGAATTTGAATTGTGTTCGAACTGACTTCCCATTGCCTGAAAATAGCTTGCCATTGCCTGAAATTGCGTGTGGTAGTCTATCACGCAATAATGTTAAACCCCATGATTGCGTTCAGATTGCCATTGGATTATACTTCCAACTTCCCTTGTCTGATAAACTCCCTTGACTCATGGCAACCCTGTGGATGAGACATCTCTAAGCCCACCCCTATCATCGCCTGCTCTGCATAAGTCATGCAAATTCATATCCATGGCCTCCCTATATCCATCTAGCATGTGGTCTCCCTCTCTTGTTACTGCCCTCACCTTTCCTAGTATTAAAGTCTTTTCAAGTGAGTCATACTTTCTCATGATGTGGCTAAAGTACAACAGCCTTAGCTTCATCATTTTGGCCTCCATCTTGGCCTTTCTGGTTTGGTCTTTTTAAGGGACCACTTGTTTGCCTTTTTGGCTATCTACGATATCCTCATCACCCTTCACCAACACCACAACACATGAGTTGATTTCCCCCCCTATACACTTTTTTCCTGTCTAATTCTCACATAGTACATGGTGCTGGGGAATAGCATGGCTTGGATAATACTTCTGTCGTATGGAGCATTGTTACCTTTTCTAGTCATGCCTTCTCATGATATGTCCAAAGTATCTGTCTACTTGTGGTCTTGGGCATAAAAACAGATATTTCCCATCTCCTGTTATTTGAGATCTAAGTAAGATGCCTGCAATTGAAGCTGTGACCTTCTACCAACAGAGTGAACTCTCACTAGTCTATGATTTTCTCACACACTGGTGGCAGTGCTCAGACTTTACATTACCTGCTCACATTAGAGGAAGAATTAGAGATGAGCCTTCAAGAGTGTTTTATGATCTCCTCTAATGAGCTCAGGGTGTTTCCCATAGACTAGTTCAGGCTGAGCAATTCCTTTCAGCCCAAGAATGGCATATTAATCTGACAGGCTGATGAGCCAAAATAATCCAACACTAAACCCATTAAAATGGGACTGACGGCAAACAGAAAGAAAGGAATCTCGAACAGTGAGTATTAAACTGGGGATTAAGAGACTTCAATAAATAATTGGACTTTTAAAAATGGGCTTACTATCCCTTCCTGGAAAATGTACACATTATAATGTCTCAAGGAGAGCTAACTTGGTGTTGTGCTTTGAGTGCTGGACTAGGACTCTGGAGGGCTACTAAAGGGTGAAGGGTCTGGAAACCAAGCCCTATGAGAAGCGACTTAGGGAGCTGGGGATGTTTAGCCTGAAGAAGAGAAGGTTAAGAGGTGATATGATAGCCCTATTTGAAGGGATGTCATAGTGGGGATGGAGCAAGCTTATTTTCTGCTGCTCCAGAGAACAGGACCTGAACAATGGAAAAGAGGAAAAGAGATTCCAGCTCAACATTAGGAGAAACTCCCTGATAGTAAGGGCTGTTCGACAGTGTAACACACTCCCTCAGAGGGTGGTGGATCCTCCTCCTTTGGAGGTCTTTAAACAGAGGCTGGATGGCTATCTGTCGGGTATGTTTTGATTGAGAGTTCCTGCATGGCGGAGGGTTGGACTGGATGGCCCTTGTGGTCCCTTCCAACTCTATGATTCTATGACCAGGCTCCAAATCTCCACTCAGGCATGGAAAACCTTGGGCAAGTCACACTCTCTCAACCACCAAATGGAAAGCAATGACAAAGCCCATCTGACTAAATCTTGACAAGAAAGCTCTGTGATAGCTTCACCTTAGGGCCACCATTAGTCAGAAACGATGACTTGAAGGCACACAATAGTAATGTTCCAATGTCCAATGCAGAGCCAGAATCACAGTCCAGAAGACTTAGGGATGGAGGAGTGGTAGAGAAAAGGATGCACTGCAATACACACTTCTGCCTTCTCTTTTGTTCACCTAGTTCCTCCTTAAAATGTTAAAGAGACTGAAATTGTGTTTGGCACCTAGCCTGGACTCCCTGGGCTAGCCAAATGGACACTCTTTCCCCTCGCATTCCCGACATCTCTGTTTCATTTTGTACATCATGAGTGAAAATCGATATTGTGTGGAAGGGAACTTATCAGAAATCACTATCTTCATTTGGGGGTTCAGTTACTAGGCATTGCACATCTCAGTGTCCTATTTACTAAGTCCTGCACACTGGTGTCTTTATCTGGCCCCTGTTCATTTCAGAGGCAGGGATGGAAAATATACTCAAAAATATTCAGATTTCTTTAAATAAAGAAAATAAAGGAAGACATGTTGTTTGAGCATTCAGAAATGCTCAAGTGTGCTCAAAGAGAGAGAAAACAGATGAACGAACAAGAAGAAACTAGCTAGGAGAAGCTGCAGCGGTTTGCTTTTACTCAAGCCTACAGGGAAGGACCAGAGTCTTCCCTCTGAGCACCTCTCCTTCCTCCTGAGTGTAAACTATTTTTGCATTTTGCCTCTTTTTGCAACAATTGACGTAGCCCACTTTGTAACTATAAAAGTAACAACACTTCTATTATGAGTGACAGGAGCAGCTCACTTTAAAAAAGTAATTGTCCAAGTTCTGACTAATGCACACAAAGAACAATTCCATCCCATTTGTGGCACGCACACCTCCATTTCTTCCTAGATTTGTGTCTTCACCCTGGTTCAGTGGTATTTTCAAACCCTTACAGAAATGAAACTTACATGCAGCAAGACCAAGCCTCGCCCCCAGTCAATAATGCATCTTCCCCCTCTTCCAGCCACCCTCCCTCCGCTGAGCAAGAATCATACAATCTGGAGCTGAAACTAATTGAATTTTAATGGGAGGAAGCTATTTTTCCACTCCAAGAATGTCAGAGGAACCTTGACAGAGTGGAAAGTTGGAGGTTGCACGATTCGCCAGTTGAGTGCATGGATTTTGCTTATCGTGATCTCTTGCCAGAGCAAAAGTTAAGCTCCACTCAAGTTGATATCAGCCTGCAGTTGACAGGGGCTTAGACAGACATGACAGGAACCCCTTTACAAGCTTAAAGCTCACACTGGAGGAAGAATTGAATGAGGCAAAGGGTCCCCAAAAGTTAAGCTTTCCTGGCCGACCCCAGTCACCTCCCGTTTGCTGCTAAAAATGGAGACGGGGGTGCAGATTAGCTTTACAGCTGCTGAAGTGTGCCTCCCATTTCCCTGGAAGGCCCACAAAATTTGAGCAAGAGACCCAGCCAAAATGAGGCTAGCCATTTTACACTTTCTCTTGTTGTGAGACCCAGCCACAGATGGAGGGGCAGGGGGAATAACCAGGCAGCTCTTGTGTCGGTTCACTTCGACATCCACCAGAAAGGTATTTCACAACATGGACTGGACTTTTCTGCCTGCATAAAATGTCTGTAGCAGAGCATTGTGTAGAAAATGGAGGTGTCTGGCTGATACTTAACACCACAATGTCTGGGAAATAAGTCAAGCCTTTGGGACAGTGATGAAAACCGTTGACTGGATTACTATTCAGTTGCCCAAACCAACCCCAGCCATTAGGCTACATGATCCCATCAAAAGTCCCATAAATATATGAAATATGGAGGATCTGGTTACAATATAATACGTAGCTAGACAGAGACATACATTTCCTCAATAGACTTGGTTATCAACCAAGTCAACCAGGGGTATTTTAAAAAATCACAACAAGATATTGCTCAGCCAACAATTGCTACAAACTTTATAAAGTGCATGTGAACCAGAGTTTTTCAGTCTTCCATTTCTGGATATATTGTCATCCTTATGTATCCATAGATTCTGGCCCAACTCAATAGTAATGGCCCAAGTCAATGGCAATGGACCAACTCAATAGCTATAGATCACTCCTAATGCTAATCTTCTCCGAAACATGGGAAAGGGTAGTGCTAAGTAAGAAGTCAAGCCTAATTTCAGAGGGTGGAACAAAAGGTTTGCTGAACTATAGAGTTTATTTATGAACCCCCTTCCAATATTGGTACCATCAACGGATTCGATGAACATAATGGCATGCTATTATTTTTGTTCCTGAGCATTATTTTGCAAGGAGACAGGATTCTCCATTTTTCCAGTAATCCAAGATGTCTTTCTGGGTATTCAGCTATTCATTTCCTCTTACCTCAAAGACTTCTTCATCTAAGATCCTTGTTCCAAAGACAATGATACCATTGACGTCGATGATGGGATGGTCACTTCGGTCCAAGAACTTGGTGACCTTCTTTTTACAATCCAAAATCAAAGTGACATTCTTCTGGTGCACACTGATGGCTATCCGATGCCACCTGAGAAATAAGAAGCCCAACCAAAAAGTTAAAAAGAGACTTCCCTAGTCTTAGGAATAGTCTTATCACTCCCAAGCCCATCTTTCCAAAGTGTAGGACTGGAGTGCCACAACATACCAGCTCCGTTCCTTTCCCCATGTTTACAAATGACGATAAGTAAAAACATCAACCACCAAAGATATACAGATGACACCATACTACGAGTGGAAAACATCATAGACTTGGAACAATTACTAAGGAAAGTTGAAGAAGAAAGTGCAAAGGCAGGGTTACTGCTGAACGTAAAGAAAACAAAAATAATGACCTTGGAGGATTTACATAAATCTAAGCTAGACTAGCAAGGGAATTAAAATAATTAAAGATTTCCCATAGCGTGGATCTAACATTGATCAGAATGGAGACTGCAGTCAAGGAATCAGAAGAAGACTAGGAATGAGAATGGCAGCTATGGAAGAGCTAGAGAAGATCCTAAAATGAAAAGATATCCAGCTGAAAAGTAAAGTTAGACTCATCCAAAACATTGTATTCCCCCTCACCATGTGCGGATATGAGAGCTAGACAGGGAAGAAAGCAGATAGAATGAAAGTCAGCTCCTTTGAAATGTGGCGCTGGAGAAAAGTGCTGAGGACAAACAAATGGATTCTTGAACAGATCAAGCCTGAACTCTTCCTGGCAGCCAAGATGATCAAATTGAGTCTGTCATACTTTGGCCACTTCATGAGAAGAGATGACTTGCTAGAAAAGACAATGATGATAGGAAAGGTGGAAGGCAGTAGAAAGAGAGGAAGACAGCATGCCAGATGGCTGGACTCAATCCTGGAGGTCATGGGCCTGAACTTGCAGGACCCAAGCAGAGAGGTTGAGATAGGGGGTCTTGGAGATGTCTCCTCCACAGGGTCACCATTAGTCAAGGTTGACTCGAAAGCAGTTAACAACAACAACATACAACTTCATTCTTTTTGTATATACCCAGAATGCATAATTCGTTTTCCTTAGCATGACATTTTGGAAGGTTTCTGTTTGCTGACTGTACAAAGCTGGTGTGCTGTGCAGCACAACTGGAGCCATTAACTGTTTTTTACATCTCTCCTCTAGATGGCAGTTCAAGTTAGAGAAAAACAAGAGAAGAATGCCCCTCTACCTGTGTGCTATCTGTGGTACATAGTTATCGCAGTTTTGGTATCACTTTAACAGTCATCTCTCCATCCTACAGAATCCTAGGATTTGTGCTTTTTTCATCTATTCTCCTGCTAGATCTCTTTAGCAGAGAATTCTAAGTCCCTCACCAAACTTCACATTCCAGGGCTTCTGTAGGATGGAGCCATGGGCAACAACACAACCCTAAACATGTCCCAGTTATTATTGGGATGGAAAAATATATTATTATTTTATAAAAATCATAGAAAAACAGAATGATATACATCTTCTACACATAGCCTGAAAGTGATTTTATACATAATATTTTAAATAATGTTGCACATGAAATAAAGTTTATGTACACTGAGCCATTGGAAAACAAAGGCGTCACAATCTCAGCCAGCCATGTAAATGATTTTGGAGTACTTCAGATTTCATAATTCCAGATAAGAGAGACTGAACCTGTAGCAAGTAACTACAATAAATAATGGAAATGATGGAAATGAATAAGGTTTCCAAGCTCTGCTCCAGAGACAGAGGATACTTACTTGCCATCTGATAGGTTAATGCCCCGGAATAGAGGGTAATCCTCAGGACCTGGCTTCCCCGTGTGGTCTTCATACAGGAATACAGGAGACCTGCCCATCTCCATGCCAATCTGCTGGATTCCTTGCTCATTGTAAATGGAGAGCAAAAAGGACTGGCTTCCTTTCTTGGCTTTTACAGTGGTTAGGATTGAGAAATCTTCTGGGAAGGGAGATGCTATAGCCAGAGAAGAGAAAAGGTGGGATGGAGGGAGTGTGGTGGAGAGAGAAGAGAGTGGTGAATTCCCACCAAAAGGCTGGCATTGACATTTTGGCTAAAGCCACGCTAGTAAAATGCTCTTTCAAATGTGACAGCTCAACTGGATATAGGGCCAATTTTCTAAATATAATTCCAACCACTGGTTTTGACTATAAACCCCTATGCCGTTTCACACTACTTTAACTGACATGGCTCAATGCTATGGAATTCTGGGATCTATGTGATATTTAGCCTCCGCTCTCAGAGAGGGCCATTGCCGCAACAAACTACACAAATCCCAGATTCCATAGGATGGGGCCATGACTGTTAAAGTGTCAAATTGCATTAATTCTGCAGTGTGGCCATCTAGGAGTATGTAGGTCATAACAAGCACTTTGAGTTTTGCTTGCAAAGTGATTGGCAGCTGGCAGACTTGTAATGAGACAGTCAAGATGACAAAGGATTTTTTTTTTGAGTGGAGAGAGGACAAGGTTAGCAAAAAATTCACAGATACAGTGGAGAGAGGATGGTGCAACTATCACTCAAACTCTTTTGGTTTGGGTTTTGTTTCTATTTTGGGACTGGTCTCTGGAAAGGAGGGGGAGGTTTGTCCAACACTCAAACCATAGTCCAACATTGAATGCCCTTCCAAATTTACATTCTTCTGTTTCTGGATCAGGTGAATAAAATCTATGCAGCTGGTGTGTGGGGCACAGAAGAGTAACGTTCCCATTAGCCTCAATTTCTCATTACAGTCATGAGGAGGTCTATCACCGTGATCATCAGATGAATGGACCTTCTTCACCTGATCTGATAGTTGTCTAGTGAAGTGGGTTTGGGTGATGGTGGCATCAGGCCAGACGTTGCTACCAATTAACTACATAAACTGCATAACTAGTAGGTGATATGGAATTCTGACCAATAATAATCATAATAATCTAGCCAATAATAATCATTCAAACTATTGTTTGAACTCTGTAAGCATTAGGACTCTACTGAGATCTGAATGACCGTGTCCACTCCTTAGAGGAGATTGGTGTCAAAATGATCTATGTCGCTCTTTTTTCCCTCTTGGAAGACAACGGTGCTCCTCCAAAAGCAAGCCACTTTCTCCTCTCACGTTATGCCATGTTGGCAGTGGCTAAAGCCGCTGAATACAAAGACCCCCAAATTACCATCTTGGGAAAACAAAAGGCTTCTAATTAGCCCCAAATATAGCATGCTGTCAAGCTGGAGGAAGCCTCTGCCAAGTGACGTGTCCCCGCATCTTCCCATCCCAACACCCTTTATTGTCAACTCCCCAAACGCCAATTTCCATCCCCAAACTGCTCTGCAATTACGTCTGTTATCTCGAACCCTCCGTCTATTCATTTGCTTGTTGGAAAGCCAAAGTAACATCTCGTTATTCGGAGCCCGTGTGTTATTAAAGAGAAAGGGATGGAAGGGTTTAGAAAGACCGAGGCTGCCGTCCAAGTGAGACATCCAAGGTCTAAATTATGCCCTTCGCTTCCCAGTGGTTTTGTACACAAGGCTCTTAATTTGTGCCAGAGTTCATCTCCCAAACCTCCTCCTCCTCCTCCTCCTTGCCAGAGATCAGCTCCAAAATATGAAAACAGAACAAAAAGAGTTTGAGTGACTGTTGGAGCATCCTCTCCCCTCTCCATCTGTGAATTTTTTGCTAACTTTGGCCTGTTTTTGTCAAAATCCCTTGCGCTCATGACTCCCTTCTTACAACTGCTCTGATGGTTGCCAGTCTGTTTCCAAGCTAAACTCAAAATGCTGGTCATGTCCTACAAAGGCCCAGATGGCTTGGGTCCAGGACCATATCTTCCCAAATCAACTTTGCTGTTGTTAATTGTCATCAAATCAATGTTAGCTTATGGTGACCATTTCGAATGAGGGACCTCCAAGTCTCCAAGTCTCCCTGGTATCAACAGCTCTGATAAGGTCTTGCAAATAAAGATTGCTGCCTTCCTAGACTGAACCTACAGTGAAGTCTTCCTTTTGTCCTACTACCTTCCACCATACCAAGCATCGTTGCCTTTTCTAATGAGCCACGTCTTCTTAGGATATGTCCAAAGTATGATCAGTCTCAGTTTAGTCATTTTGGATTTTAGGCACAGTTCAATGTTGGTTTGTTCCGAGACCCATTCCTTTATCTTTTTAACAGTGGAGCTCTCATCCTGCACCACATTTCTAATGTAAATTATTTTGTTAGCTTGCCTGAGCTCTAAGATCTTTGAGGGAGATACATCTCTCAATCTCAGCACCGTCACCAGAATTTGGATAGGAACATGGGGAAGGGCCTTCTTCGTGGCTGCTCCCAGACTCTGGACCTCTCTTCCTGGACTTTTCCAATGCTCTACATTAGACTACTTTAGTACCAAGTTTGGAAATTGCACTGTTCAAAATGTGGCAGCCAGATTGATTGCTCATACATCTAGGAGAGTGAGTATATCACACCAATATTAAAATCAATCCTCTGGCTGCCAGTTAGTTTCCAGGCACAGTACAAAGCATCTTTAAAGTCCTACATGGTTTGGATCCAGGTTTCCTAGGGGATCACCTCCTCCCATATAATCTGCCTTGTATTCTCATGTCCTTTGGGGGACATTTACTTCAATCGGACAGAACTAGACTGACAATCGTCACCCAGAGGACTTCTTCATTTGGAATGCCTGCCAGGAGAGATTCGACAGCTAAACATGCTGTCTGCATTTAAAACAGTATTAAAGACCTCTATTTCAGCAGGTCTAACCGGTCATTTTTAAACTATGAATTTTAAATTGGTATAATTTTAATCTTATGTTGGACGGTTTTAACATGCCTTATGTTTAACTTATGAGTTCAAATGATTTTACATATCTTAATGTATTCTTCTTCTTTGTATAATTATTATTCCAAAAGTGGTTACGCTTGCTCTCTCTCAATCCTCTCCTTTCATTAGCAGGGCAATAGCTTTCCCAGCCCAGCAGGTATCTGGAAAGTAACTGTTTTCCCTGAAAGGACTTTTGGCATTGCAATTTGTTGCCCCTCTTTGCTTTTAAATTTTTAATCGTTTTAATTTTACGGGCAAATTTCTTGGCAAATCTGTTCACGAAAAAATGATAGGTTCACCTTAGGGTTGCCATAGGTAAGGAATGACTTGAAGGCACACAACAACAAGGGCAGGGAATAATTCACAGAGCAGGGTTGAGTGGGAAACTGAAGCTGGTGGGACTCAAATAGCTCAGGGAGAGGATGTAAGAAAATTGTTTAAGTAATTCTATCTAAGGCACTTAAACTGAGTGGCGAGGAAGATGAGGCCCTACTAGACTTGTGTGGTCTTCAGACATTTGTTCTCGATCAGGGGTGGGCAACTTTGTAGGAATCTAATCCCCCTCCCAAACATTGGTATGTCATTTCCCTCTGGAGGCCCTCTCAAAATGGCAGTCAAAAGTGACCCGGTGTTATTTCCTGCCACCATTTTGAGAGAGACTGTCGAGGAAAACTGAGATATCAAGGAGTAGTATGAGGTTCTGGTATAGAGGCCTAAGCTTGGGGCTCCAACTCTGGAGACCAGGGTGTGATTTCCTTCTCAGTCTTGGAAACCAACAGGTTGACCTTATGCATCTGGTTGGCTCTCTCAGCCCTAGAAAACCCTATTATAGGCTCACCATAAGTCAGAAATGACTCAAGGGCACACAACAACAAGAAGCATGGGATTCTGGGGTGCTTTGAGGGCATATTTTCACATGTTTTGTGTGTTGGAGGAGTTTTCTGCATGGCTTTGGGACAGAATATCCCCCCAAATCACACTTTTTTAAAATGTGGGGTGGATTTTGGTGGACTAGCAGGGCCTTTGATGCCCAAAAGATGAGGTTCAGGAGCTTATTCAATCCATGAGCTGTACTTTGACTATTCTTTTCCTGTTACCTGAAAACCTGGAGATATGAAGATCAGTGCACCCATGCACTGAGTTAGCATAAGACATTATTCTACTTTTCCATAGACAAGCAATAATTCAGATGTATGGCACTTGTTTTGCATAAAGGTTCACAGGATCAGAGACTAGGACCCGAAGCAATGGATGCAAGCTACAGGAAAAGAGATTCCACCTTAACATTAGGAGGAACATCCTGACAATAAGAGCTGTTCAACAGTGGAACACACTTCCTCTGAGTCTCCTTCTTTGGAGATCTTTAAGCAGAGGCTGGATGGCCATCTGTCAGGGATGCTTTGATTGTGAGTTCCTGCATGGCAGGGGGTTGGACTGGATGGCCCTTGGGGTCTCTTCCAACTCTAGGATTCTAGGATCAGTCTTATAACCATCTACAGGTGAAACTGTGAATTAAGGAGAGCGACAGCCAATGTCTGAAATAGTGCCTGACTTGGAATAAGTCAAGGTCTCCTCTTTGCGTGTTAGAATAAAACCAAGCTTACCAGGGTAGAGCTGTTTGGTTGGGGCGCTCAGCTGTGCATCTTTTGTTACTCGATACGCCACATCTGCCCCTTTGGAAGACCTTCGGCTTGTGCAAAATCCTGTTGTTTTCGATATACCGTCGGGTAAATTGTGAAAATCTAATACCTTCAAGAGATCTGCAGGTTCAGCTGAAAAGAAAAGGAGAGAGGCAATTATTGGGAGGTGAAAAGGGGGCTTTGTTACTCACTGCACAATTGAACACAGCCCACCGTGTGCATGAACACCACCACAGATTAACTCACAAGATGAAAGAGATTTTATTCCAAGGAAGGAAAGAGGAAAAAGAAAGAAACTTAAAGAAACGTGATTTGGGGGTGAAAACCAATGTGCTGTGGCAACTTAAGTGTTGGACTACTACTCTGAGATACCAAGGTTTGAACCGTCACTCAGACATAGAAACCCACAGGCTGACATTGCGTGAGCCATGATAGGGTCACCTTAGGCTTTCCATAAGTCAGAAATGACTTGATGGCATACAGCAACAAATACACGTGTATGTATGTGTTTCGTTCTTCATTAATGAATCTTTAATTCTTTCCATATCCAGATAGACAGATTGACAAAGAAATAGTTCAAAACAACAAAAGCAACAACACAGGGTTGTTAATTAACCAGGATTAATTACTCCTATATTTATTCCCTTCTCTCTATGCTTTTCATCAATAGCCATTAGACCATCATACTACCAGTTCATCATACCAGAAACAACTCTACTCAGTCAACTCACTCCATGTTCAAGAGCCAGAAGATGCCACTAATGCCAAAAATGTATCCCTAAACATTATACATCATCCAAGCGCAAAGCAATGACAAGGTAAGAAAACATTGTGTTTTCTTGGTTCGTTTTAATAGACCCATTGTGAAACAAACTTGTCTGCAATCTGGATTAGATGCTTCTGCATCTGATGATGAAGCTTGTCAAGTAAAATCGCTCAGGAATAAATCTTGCCAAGCAAACCCAAGGAAAAGGTGACCCATAAATCAGAGCTGACTTGATGGTGCATAGCAACAAAGTTTCACATGAGGCCTGCAATTGAATAAGGGCTAGGAATTATATTAAAAATGGCTACGAAACAACAACATGCTTTTCGAGGGACAACAAAACCTGACAAGAATCTTCATCGTTCAGAAAAAAAATCACACATGGTTGTTTCATGCAGAAAATAAGTATTTTGGCATGGAACCATTATTATTATTATTATTTGTGAATAGGCCACTGTTTCCCATTCAGAAAAGGTGGTTTTCTCTGCAAATCAACTGCTTGTGAATTTTGTGCAGAATAAGTCCTAAATTGCGAATAGGTTTCAAAAACATAGCAATTTGCCAAGACTTTCATTGCAGTGGAGAGAGCATTGCTAAATGGCTGGTTGCTTCCTCCAAGAAGATAGTTAGTGTTGAATTAAATGTGTATATATGAAACAGGCAACAAAACACCAGGATGCACTACAACATTAGTCCTCAAACATTTACATTCCAGAATCATGGAATCCCTGATCACTTTGGGGAGTAGAAATCCAAACTCCATACAAGATACAAGTTTGAGAACCACTGTTCTGTTGCATCCTCTATTACATTGGCCAATGTTCACACATGGAAGCCATAATACAGTCCTGAAGAAGTGGAACTGAACACGTACTTCTGGGTGCATCCTGGATGTGAAGAATTTGGAAGCAAAATCTCAGCAGCAGATTGAAGTTGTGACAAATACATGTGGCTCAGTTTTAACTTGGCATCCTCAGGGAGCAGAGTGAAACCCTGGCTTGCTCCGATGTTCAGCAATGTTCTCGGCATCCCTGCCCAGCGGTGACATACCCGTTTCTAGCAAGATGCTTGGGAAGCAAGATCAGGAACTGGAAAGAAGAGCTTCCCATGCTGCCAGGCAGCCTCCAAGCCAGAATCAAAAATGAAAGCAATGAAAACAAAGAGCCCAAGAACAGTAAAACAGTAAAACGTGGGCTAGCAATCACTCTCATGGGACCAAATGGTTTCTCCTTCACCGTTAATTTTATTTATTTATGATAAGCAAATTTCTGTCTTCCTTTATATACTTAAGCATGCTGAAAGTGCTGCAGTACCAATGCCACATAATAAAATACAAAATTACGAATGCAAGCCAAGAAAAGATAAAACAAAAACTAAAAGCACCCTATCAATTTGAAGAGATGTTAGTAACCCACTTTTCAAAAGGTCAAAGGATGTCATAGTGTGTTCCGCAGGTTTCATGGGGGCTCTGGATCACATGCATGGGGACCCCCATATTCCCTCACCAGTTCCCTCAACCCCAACACCCAAATAATTTTTTAAACAATTCAGAGCGATTTTCAGACTTTTTGTTTTGCCTTAGAACCATGCAGAAAGCCCATGCCTACAAGCCCATGCCTACAAGTACCCACAATGTTGTGTTAACCCCCGCCACTGTTCCCCCCCCCCCCGTAATCTCTATCAAAATGGTAACAAGGAGTGATTCAACATCACTTCCTCTCACTATTTGGAGAAGAACTGAAATATGTAAATACTTGGATTTATTGGGGAAGGTGCCTATGGGGCTAAACCAAGGGCAGAAAACGTAGCCCCTTGGACCTGCTGAAATTGCCCTGATTTGAACTACTAACTGTCCTGATTTTTCAGTGTTCAGATTTTTGAAACAAGGCTTTAATGAAGACACACAGTTTTATCTATACCAGTTTAGCATCATGTCGGTGTTGCTTCCAGGGGTCTCCAGGAGGTCAACCAAAGCAAACCTGAAATATTTCAAAACCCAAAACTTTTTTTCATGGGTGGCTGGGATAGTGACACCTCCAGTTTCTGATAGTTAACTTATCTGAAGTCCAA